>NW_008708301.1:2015915-2088136 GCF_000327385.1 Lottia gigantea
AATATAAAAGATGATGTGACATGTCGTTATCTTATGTTAAAATATAAAAGATGATGTGACATGTTGTTATCTTATGTTAAAATATAAAAGATGATGTGACATGTTGTTATCTTATGTTAAAATATAAAAGATGATGTGACATGTTGTTATCTTATGTTAAAATATAAAAGATGATGAGACATGTTGTTATCTTATGTTAAAATATAAAAGATGATGTGACATGTTGTTATCTTATGTTAAAATATAAAAGTTGATGTGACATGTTGTTATCTTATGTTAAAATATAAAACTCATATTGTCAATTAAATGAAGGAAAGAGGAATAACTATTTCAAGCATAAAACAAAACAAAAATATATACAAAACCATCTGACTGAAATAGACATTGGACAGTAAACAAGAGGAAGACCATATCTTCAAATAACTTTCATATATGTGACCTAAACAACTTTCCCATGACAATTTTCTATTGAACTTGACTAGCAATTTTCAGATCATTTTTACTCTGTGTGGGTGGACAATACCTGAGAGAATCTTCTTTAACACATTTAAAAATACAACTGAAAGTGTCCTCAGCCTACTAGTTTTACACAATTTGTCATGAATGAAAGTCTGAATTTGTTTCATCAGGTCACTAAACATATCTTCAAGACAAATAGGAGGCAACAACTGTGTTCATCTTTCAGAACATCACTAGTTAAGTTAAGTCAGGAAAAAATAAAATGTGTTGATGATCAATAGAATTTAAATGGGTATGCCAAAATGTCTGTCCGGTAACTTTGCAAGACAGGATCTTAACTGTAATCATTACAAGTATTTTGAGTCTAATTGTCAGTTTGATATGTTTGCAGGGAAAATTGTTGATGAATCTTACCTTTTCTTTGGTGTGACATTCTTAGCTTCAACTACCCATAATTTTAAAGAATTATCTGTTCTTCTACAATGTTCTTGATTTGGTTTTGCTGTTTTCCTTAAACTGTAATAAAAATTTCAGAAATGTAAAGAACATTAAAAACTTCTTTGAAAGTCTAATAATGAAACAATGTAGGGGCAACCAAAGTCAAAAGTTTGTTACAGTTTATAATGATAAAGGTTGGTTTGATCATCATCATAAGATAATTGCTTGTTTCATTTTCTGGGGGAGATTTCAAACCCTGTCTCTGTACATTATGGAGCTAATCACGAGGAAGATGCATGACAAGAACTTGCTGTTCACTTGACATGGAAGTTGTGAATTGCACCAAGAAAGACACAAGAACATTCTGTCCACTCATAGGGAGGATGTGAAAGTACTTAGAAGGATCCTAGAGTACTAGTACAAATGTCAGACTCTACGACATGAGATAATGTCAAATGTCACATGACATTCTGACACTGACATCATAATGAAGGTTATTCAAGGTCAAATGTTCCAGGTCACGACCCCACCTAAGATATATTTTGTGGTATCTCAGTAGGGTTTAGAATTAACAAGGATTAAAGCAATAGGAAAATTTGTCAACATAAATATTTTACATATTTCACACTAAACTCATGTAGATTAGGATTAAGCTTGTTGACATTATGATATACAGATGTAAATTATAATTGCTTTCAATGAAGAAATAGTTTTTTTTGTAGTAAAACTGAGAATCAGCACAACATTTAAAAATTCTTGCATGAAAACAATTAATTTAGATAGTTAATTAATAGTTAATGTAATTGAATTTTAATTAGAAACTTTAAACTGGATCAGAATAAATTTTGAAATGTAAAATGTTGCTTGAGTATATATTTGATTCTACTATTCAGAAACCATATTTAGGGGGAGATATTTCTCACAAAATATAACTCAACATACCTGTCAAGCCATTTATCTCGTTCCTCTGCAGTTCGACAAGAAATAAATTTACTGCCATGATGTGTGGAGACTTGAAAACAATGATCCTGGCCCAGTACGCTGCTGTGTAGAGGTTTAATACCAATATCTGGTGACGACATATCCATAGAATTCATACTGGCTGGCGTTGTCAGAAGAGATTCATGGGAACGTGAAGCTCTGATTCGAGAACTTATCAACGACCTGAAATCATAAAAATATTTTTTTCATAAAAACATGGTTTAACTTTTAACATATTTTCTCTGCAAAAAAAAATATACATAAATGTCTAAGTAATTTCATGACCTTTATTTGGATTCATAAAATTAATGCAGACGATATCAGATTCTTTCTGCAAAAATAAAATAACCACAGAAAAAGAAGAAAATTCTAACAATAGCCTGATAGTCATTTTCTCTGACTATGATCAAATCAAGTCAGTTATTACGGACTTTGTATTTACATTAACACAAATTACCAGCCGAGAAAATTCTACTTATTAAACTAGACAATTGGTCAATTAATTCTAATTACACAATTCATTGTTAGAACAGATCATCACTAAATACATAATTACACCATATGCAAATTTATGCAAATGAGATAAAAGGGGTGTGAATAAAAGATAGTGATTGATGAACTGTCAGCTTCGGTGTTGGTATCCTAATTGAAATATGGCGCAATCAGAGAATAGAAAGACAGATAAATTCACAGGGGGAATGGAATGTAATGCTCAATTATAATGAAAGTGACAGACAGAATGAATGAAACAATGATACTAAAGAGAGAAGCCTTCATTACAACTGAAAAGATAGAAGAAAGAAAGACAAACTAAATTGTTGGGTGTTTTCAATAAACTGCTTAGTGAGAGAGAGAAAGAATCTATAAAAAATCACAAATTGAAAAGATATAGAAAACAACACTACCATAGATGTTAATGTTTCTAATCTTTAAATTAACAAATGAAAGAAAGAATTGAACATAAGTGGCTCTTTACAGTAAATTAATGAATAGTTTTCATTATGATCTACATCGGTGCTAAAATAATTAAGGAAACTACCAATGTCTTGTAGAAGAATATCTATAGATCTAAAAATGTTGTCAAATATTACCATATTTCATATTTTGACATTGAGAGGATTTAATCTTGTGAGTGGAAAAAAACTGGCCAATCAGTATCCCTGATTAACATTAGTTTTCATTCAGACATAAATTTACAGTTGAATTTGTATACAATCCATAAATATGTCTTTAATCTCAATAAATCTCAACAAACATCCAATATACAGATCATTAGTACACACTAATAACCCTTAATTAACCTCAGTAGTCCCCCAATAAATACATCAATACCACACATCTGATATCAATCTTATAGTCTAATAGTAGTCTGTAGTTTCTAATGAGGTTCTGTCTGGGTTAAAAGTAATAAAATACTCAGGTAAATTGAATGCTGTCTAACTTTCACCTTTATTTATGGTTTAAGAACCAGAAACTGTCCAAATAATTATAGAATTTGTCCAACTGATTGTAAAACATGTCTGTTCATTTCTTTAAGTAGGTTTAGTGTTAGCTTCCATCAAAACAAACTCAATATTTATTTGTTATGTCTCAGTAATGGGTATCATTTTACAGGTAGAAAGCAATCAGAAGCACATGTTCACCTTTAAATGCCTGAATCAAATGAATTTGGATTTAATTTGTATTGTGAAGTATACAAGGAATATTGATTAAGGTGGTAGGGTAAACTAGGGTCATTCAGTCGTCTGGGTCAATATTAAGATTAATTCCTGGGAATGAGACTACGGTTGAGATACTTGATGTAAACAAGCCAATAACATTCAATGTGTCTAGCTTACCACACATGGTTATTAAATATTTTAGCCCTAAGCTGACATAGCATGTCTAACATTTGAACCCATCTGATTTTCCAGGCTCAGAATTGACAAAGTAATAAACTTAACTAAAGGATATTCTGATGTAATTCTGTGAAAATTTACATGTAAAAAGAAATAAGGCAGACTCAATTTCATTTTCAATCAAACTTTGATAGAATTTATTATATATTAAAGTTGCAGACAGACATGGCAACAATCTATGGCTTAAAAAAAATCTTCATGCAGATCCTGGGTTCAAGCTTGTAATTGGACAAAAATTTAAGTTAACATGAGGAAATGCCAATGTCTAGAAGTTAATTCCTAGACTAAGTAAATCAGATAAGAGATTAGATGAAATTTATTCCATGTTTAAGAGCCAGACAATCAGGAATTGATAGATAGTATACATGTCTTGCATGAGCAGAGTTAATGTCATAATGACATGAAGTCAAACTTAATGGATATCACAGACATGTTTAAATTTAAACTCTAATCTTATACTTGATGACTGTCAGCAAGTCTGTGATCATGAGTAAAAATTCTATTTCTATGATTGATTTCAAATAAATAACATAACTTATGATGAAAAAATTTGGTCTTACTATAAAATATATAATCCCATTTATAAATCCTCTAAATCAAAATCCTTTTTAACAAAATGTCATAGTGATCACCACGTTTTTCTGAGTTTTTAAACATTTATTTCCTCTTACTGCTCTCTTGTACTAAGAATAATTTGAGACAAAAGGATTAATAATAATTTGTTTCTTTCCACAAATACTGGAACAACAATAAACTTTGGTTTTATTTCTTTGAAGACAATTCAGTACAATTGTAAATGTTCCATAAATCCCTTTCAACTAGAAAGTGTCCAAAGCAAAGGCACAGTTTGCTCTGTGGTACATTAAAATCCTTTGTGAAAGTATTCCATATATCATTGACTGATATTCCCTTTGAAAGTCAGCTATAATGACAGTAATATGTGTTTCAATATGTTTATAATAGGAGGTTAAAACCACTGTTACAACCAGATGTCATCCAGAACACATGGTATCACGGAAATATCTACCTTCCTGTTTCAATATCTGTTAGTTAGAACACTTCCACATGTTAAATCAGACTAAAATAAATCTTTTTATCTATTATACTTAACAGATTTGTAATGGCAACATCCATTGGTAACCAAGTTAAGCATTAACACAGCACATAAAGACTGATCTACTAAACATTTCATCACCAAATCTATCTTATATTATATTCAATGAAAAATACACCCTAAAGTCTAATATCTTGCAGCTGACACATTAGATACAATGAGCAATAACAGACAAATCAACAGCCTGTGTCCTTAGGCAATAAGGTTTATAGAGTAAACTGCACCTTAAATCACCTGATATTCATGCACAAGTTGCAACAAGAACACTGCTATGGTAGATGAATAAAGTCCATTTCTGAAAGTCTACAACTTCAATGATTAGAAAATAATTTAATTATCAGAAAGACAATATATATCACATGTTTAAACAGAGTTTAAATACTATCTTTCTGTAACCATAGCATTAACCATAATTCAAATCAGATGGAAACTATTTAAAATAAACCCAAAGGAAAATGTCTTTATTGGTTGTCCACGCCAAGAGGCATTTGAAGTCTGTTTTAAATCCTGAATTAAGTCAGTGAACACAGATAAAAAAAATTTCTTCACTGACCAACGATTCTACAGCATGTTTCCTGTAACTACATTCATAAACCATTACACAAAATGGACACAATGTCTTTGAATTATCATCCAATGAAAGATGTTCCTTTTATCAAATAAATTCCTTTAATAAACATCAAATCTTTGGAATACATGCTTCTAAGCATCACAAACAATCACCCATACAGACTTCTCAATCCTATACTTTAACCTTGAGTGGGTTAGTAACCATCTGTAGCATAAGCAAATCCTATAATGAGTTTCAAAGCCAATGAGTTACTCCTTTCTGTCTTGTTGGTTGTTCACATGTAGTTAAGATCTGAGACCTCCAGCAGAGCCAAAACAAGTCCCTATGACAGTACAAAGCTAATGAGTCCCTCCTCCAACAGTAATATGTTACTGAAAGCTAATTAAAACTGTTTATTAAAACTCATTATGATAATGATACTGATGGACCCATACCACCAATAATAACTGCGTTTCCACTGACAATTGTGAAGGAACAATTGCCGAACACATTGCGTTTACACTGAGTTTTTCTGGTTCCCGAACGACTTTGGTCTCGATCATAAAGTCTCACATTATTGACAGCACGCGATGTACAAGACTATCGTTAAATCAGAAGTACATTATTGCGCATGACCAGTTAAGGTAAACAAAGCAATAATGGCGGCCAATTCGATGTTAACTTATAAATTTTTAGTTAAAAAGAAGAGAAAACGCAATTCTTACAGTGGATGTAACTTGGACATTCGTAGATACTTGCAGCGACGAAAGAAAGTTCAAATGCTGGTTTTGATTCTGATAAGAATTCTTTTTATCGACACGCCCCCTATTGCCGAACGAGAAAAAGCCGGCTTTCATTTGGCCCCCGATAAATTGCCGAACGAGAAAAGCTTCAATTGCCGAACCGTTACGGTTCCCGAAACGCTAACGGTTCGGCAATTTGTCAGTGGAAACACAAAAAAGCCGGCTTAGAGCTAGAGTCAGTGGAAACACAGTTAATATCATCATGGTTACCAGATGTGATTGACACCTATCTCTGTTGATACTGTATCACACCAGGCTATGTGAAGGGAATCATCATCCATGCAGTTTAATTTGTTTGGATTAAAATTGACTCAAATTTCATTCAGTAATGAAAACCACTAATTTGTTGTTTGATTCTGAGTTGGCAGCCATTTTCACCATCAGCTTTTCAATTTACTCTTATCTCTACACCAAATATTTCATGGATGCCATAAACCTTTCCTACAACATTAAACCCTATTTCATATGTCAAATTTGCTATGATGAATAAAAATCTGTTGCAAAAAGCTTATTTCGAATTACAAATACATATATATATGTGATCCAAAATACTTTCAGACCTTTTAAATCTTAAAAACCTATTATCATCCATTCTACTGATAATTATCATAACTTCTAACAATTTTCTAAATCAAAACCATATTCTCTATCACTTTAATCTTTTCAAAACAATTTAAATTTCACCATCATTTGACCTGAGTATGACCTCTAGACTTCTATGATATCAATTTTAAATTTTAATGGCTTTTCAATGATTATTTGTGGTTTTAGTAAATGGTCAGGATTTCCTTTCTATTGTTGTTAACTTGCTGATAAAGCTCATTTTTCCTGAGAATTTCATATCTTCAAAATCAAAATTATGATCTCCGTTAATACCATACAATCAACTATCATCCCCAAGATGATGAGGAGCTCAACCACACTTTGGGTTGATATGGTCAAGAAGTGATTGGTAGTTTAGAATATAGATGTTTCTTCCTGTGCTTTAAACAACTGTTAACTCCTTCCATAAAATATAATTTCTGCCTTATCTACAAGGTTTTAATATTCTTTGATTTCATTGGCATACACTGCTTTTATTGGATGAAAGGTTCGTGAAATAGAATGATAGAAATAAAAAGGGCAGTAAGATATTAACTATTCATTGTGAGAGGAAAATAAATAGTGATGCAAACTTCATCATTACATCTTGTTATTGTATCATCTTGCAACTTGTTATTGTATCAAAATGTGTTAGTAAAGATTACCCAATTTCCATCAAAGAAAAAAATGAAAAACAAACTATGTGTTCCAAAAACAAACATATTTTTTTATTTTATCATAACACATAAAAATACCACTTGTAATTTTTTTTCAGTCTTCAATGTAATATATGAAAATTTTGTACATGAAAAATGCATTTTAAATGGTAATAATGCCGTCAAAAGGTTAATCACATGAAAAAGGTTTTGGAAGAAAGATAATGTGAAATGGGACGTGAGAAGATTTTGGTACCAGCTAATCTAATAAACTAACATGAAAATACCAGGAATTTTGGTACCAGAAACAGCAGGGGAACATCTAATCATCTTACACATTTAATCAGCTAGAAAACCACTAACCAAAATATTTATATTAGACTAATTTTAAAGGCACTGTTCCATATAGGTCTGATTGAAGGAAATCTTAAGCAGTGTATTTCATAACTAAATGAATACACATTCTTACAATCCTCTGAACACAATCCAATTTACAGATTACCATTGTGAAAAACAAACCAGTCCAGAAACTGAATAAAATGTATTTATAAATATAAAACAATCTTGAAAAGTGGAAGGCCAATTCCCAGGACAGTGGAAGACCAATTCCCAGGACAGTGGAAGACCAATTCCCAGGACAGTAGAATTAGAGATATTTAAACTATTTTTTACTAGAACCAGAATATCATATTCTTCTCTTAATATCTATTATTCCTGACAGTTCTAGGTCAAAGTCTTCAACTAGAAACAATAATAATTTCTATTATATAGTTCAATAACCCAGAATCTAATACTTTCTATTAATAGATAACAATGAGGAACTTTACAGCCTATTTTCAGCACCTATTAGGACTGCTTTACCAGATTGTATTACAAAATATTAAGGAGGACACTTATTAAGTAATTTCATATTCTTGAAACAAATATTACAATGAGCAGCAATTATAATTCTAATATAGTTTTATCAAATTCAGTATTGCTTTGTAAGTTGACTATAAAATTATGAGTACATGACTATTTATTAGTATTTATACCACCAATAAATTTCATGTCTAGCCTGGCTCAAATAATTATCAATGTCTGGACAGTTCTCAGACATCTATCTATATTCAGCAATGAATATGTATTAAATAATGTCACCTTTGTCCCTTATTACATCAATCTTAATAACACTTTATATGGCATACATAGTCTACATCATTCAAAATACTTAATATTCAGTTTCTAACAGATTTTGATAGGTGCGGTGCAGACAGTATGCTTACTCTTTCCAGAGACACCAGGCATTGTTATCCTAGAAGACAAGATAGCAGCTGTAGGTTTATATCTAATCTACCAGAAGATGCTTTTTGTCTTTTGTCCTTAAATATTTTTAGTTTCAAAATAACCT
Source organism: Lottia gigantea (assembly GCF_000327385.1). Lineage (NCBI taxonomy): Eukaryota > Metazoa > Mollusca > Gastropoda > Lottiidae > Lottia > Lottia gigantea. The sequence continues at coordinate 2,024,787 of NW_008708301.1, forward strand.
TACCTGATTCTTATATGTTTCAAAATAGTCATATTCTTTGGAATGTTAGGTCATGAACAGCCAATATCCAAACAGATCATCTTAATGAGCAATTTACAATACAGATCATGAAGGCTTCTGAGAATAACTCAGTCATGAAGCTGGTGTTCTATTTATCTATGAGTGAGTCAATGTTTTTAATTAGTACAGGACAGTTATAGATCTTTTTAATTAATCTATAATCACCTGTATCTATTTCTAATATATTCATACATTCTGACATATCAATAATGTTCCCCATTGATACACAGGTAATTCCAATGAGTCAATCTTCAAGTTTAAATTCATGACTCATCTACATTGACCATTCATATCTACAACACTGTTCAACTTCTTCTTCTGATTGAAATAATCTGATTACTACTAATGAAATATATTGTTCTTAAATGTCACTTAACAATTTCATACTGAGAGCTCTAATTAGACATGACTGGTAAAAACACTCAAATCAATAGCTAGTCATACAGCTCGACAAAAATCAGGCAAATTGGATGAAACCATATAGAAATTAGAGTAGTTTAAATGTAGTTTAAGTGCAAACATAACTAGTATGATACAAATACTACAGATATGACTGGCAAAAAATATTAACATCCCTGCGGCAAATCACCTATCAATATGACTCAAGCCTCAAATCATTATTAAGATATTAAATATTGTCATATCAACAGGAAAGACCTGGGGCTACAGAAATATGTCACTTTTCATTTATTTATTGAACAATTACCTACACCTCAGGCTAACAGAGGATGTCATCTAATGCATTGTCATTATTCTTATTGTTATATCAGAAATTACAATTAAAAAATTATCTTCTCTCCTCTAGTAGTGCTTATACTTATAAGATGCAGAAACCAATTTCAACACTATTAGAACGCTCCTGAATCCAGAGTTAATGAAACCCCAGTTGCAGAGAATTTTTAGGTGGTTCATTAGCAACCCTGGCACAATAAGTAATTTAGAGAATCTTTAGCTTGTCTTTATTTTGAAGATATTCAGCATTCCATTATTAACTGATTGTATGTCTAGCTAGAAGATAAACAGATTGGAATAGCTGGGAAAGAGAATGTAAAACAGCAGGCCTATGATCTATTGACCTAAATACCATCTGATATAATTAATATTCCAATCTACCTGCCAAATTCCTGTGATTTTATCAGCATCCATAATAGAATAAACAATACACTAATCATCTTGGAGAAATTCCAATCAATATTACACAGAATTCTAAATATCTTTACAAGCTCTGATAACCACCAGAAAGTTTTAATCTTTTTTATCTCAGAATTTTCATTTTCATACTTAAAAAAAGTCTAGATTCTTTCATAGATTTGATTAAATGCCCTTGTTCTAGAAATAATGATAGAGACTATGCAATTGATGAAGGTAAAGTACATCAAGGAAGATTCAAGACATATACACAGTTCATGTTTAAGTTTAAGAGTATTGTGTATCAAATAGTATGAATGGATGTAAAATACTTTCATATCAGATAAATAGTGTAACTGCCCAGAGATAATCTTATATTGAGTTTCAGCTCCTTCTGTCCTGCTTTAGAAATGGGGTTCAGCAGTGTGAACAGGTGTGAACAGAGAATCATTGATGAAATCTCAGTTCATACTGATTGTATCTATTTTAAAGTCAAGATTATTATGTCCTTATACAGAAAATGTGACAAAAAGAACCATTGATAAAGTGAACAGATGTAAGATCCTGGAAGGATTTCAAGTGTTGAACCACTTAAAGCAATGGGTTCTGTACCAGATAAAACAGTATGGTACCACATAGATCAAACAGTACTAGTGTTTAATATAAAGTGGGGCGTTACTAGTACTTAATAACAGTTTAACAAATCATATAACTGTTAAACTTCCAGTTCAGATCATTTAAACTTTCTCTATCTATTAGAAGATATAATTAAAAAAAAGAATATGTCAATGAAACCCCAATTATTGGTTTATATTATAGTCTGATTAATATACTGTGCCAATTATATACTAATATCAAATTATTCAAATAGTAACAGAAAATTAATCATTGATTTTACCACAATCATATAAAGATCATCTCTCTGAATTCTCAACCTATCAAAACTAAGAGTAATCCAAATGCTGTAAAATTTGACAAAAATCAGGCACTCAATGAAGAAGGAAGAAAACACCACATGTTATAAAAAGGAGAGGAAAGTCTTTGATAGTTTGATTCCCAGGCACTAAAACCTGATAGAACCTCAACTTCCAGACTACAGCTGTCAGGCAAACAAACATCAAACAGAAAAACCTAGGTCCAAACATTTCAGTGGTCGAGTAAATTTTAAATTTAGTTTGATAAAAATTATCTGCTTCTTTTGTATTAAAAGTCAACATTTTATCATTAAAAACAACCTCTGCTGGTATGCTTGAATCAAAGTAAAACTTGGTACTTCATTTGAACAATTTACCTAATGAAGGACATTTCACAAAGACTAAAATCAAATAGGTTTTGCTTGAAATAAAAAATCTGACAAGATGAGCCAAAATCCAAGCTGAAACAGACAGCACTAGATTCAAAATTTCTAAGGGGTTTCAGTCCTATGGCACATATAATTGACAATCCAGTTTTCTTGCAGCTGAACAAATCCACTGTCAATCATTAAAGTTGCAACCCATGCTCACTTCTTAATCTTTGTACAAATGACCAGCTTAAATCCTATCATTTTGTGTCGTTTTCCACCCCAATTCATGGTATCAGGTATTTGCTATTTTAGTTGTATCAACTGTCACCAGTCTACTTTAAGAAGGAAGTCTAAATCTCCTTTAAAAATTTAATGTTTGAATAACTTGACAGAAATTTTACTTAATTCAAACAAACCCCACCCCTTCACTTTTCAAACAAAGTTGTTGAATATGAAGGGTTGAAAGAAGTAGGTAGATATACATTCTTATCTCACTCAAATATTTACCTCTTACAAAATTCAACTCAAATGAATTTTATATTCCACTATATTTAATCAATTAACTCCAAAACTACTTAAAAGATTATCAATGAACCAATTTAAAGGGGTTGATTTGAAAACTAGCCATAGTTATTCCAATAATCATATATGATGCACCACATTTTCCTAACCTTATTTCAAATCTGAAGGACATACAAAGTGAGAAGAAATCTGCACCTGGACAAATTCTATTAACCCACTTATACCACATCTTTCATATCATTGCTGGATGTTCAGGTGTAAGAAAGTTATGTCACTGACTCCAGTAATATCAACATTAGATACTATTATGTTATAGTGTTATTGAATGACTACACTAATATCAAACTGTTATTCAAACTTACATAATAACCAATATGTTGGAATAAAAGAATAACTTGAAGATAAAGTAATAAAGTAAATATCAATTACTGATAAATAAACATTTAATTTCTTTTCAAAGTGACTGGGAATGTTATAATAGGTTGTAATTTGTGGAAAAAATTCATGATAGTCACAAAATGGCAGATAAAATGAAATAAATTAATATGGATCGAACGCTGTTTTTTTCCAAAATAGCAGGACAAAAAGCTAGCTAGAATAAAAGTTAATTATACCATAATAATAAAGGTTTTTAAGATACATGTGACCTTTAATCCTATACAACAATAAACTCAATCCTTCTTACTGGTATTTATAATTTTGTAATAATGACATAGAGATATTGATAGCTTATTAATCATCTAAATACAGAATCTATAGATGGACTATTACCAAAACAAATACAAAATCTGTAATATTGGTATTCCAGGAGTATAAAATTAAAACTATGGGATCATTACAATAATAACAATGTGTATTGAAATATTACAACAGAACCTGAACTGCATGCTTGACAATATTGAGACAGTACATGCATATCATTATTCAAAAAATATATATTTGAAGGCATTCAACTGTCTGAACAATACATATATACCATGCAACATAAGGTGTTTCTGAAAGAGTAAGCACACAATGTATAGAATCTGATATGCACCATTGTTATTCATATATATATTAGTTGTGTTTACTGGGAATATATTATAAATACAATTGATCTCATCTACCTCTATCATCTCAGGTACAAACATTTTGTGTAAGTGACTCATTTCAACTGTTTATTTTTTGCTAGATGCGTGTGTCAGACAGATTGGTTGTGCACTGAAGCAAAGTTAACATACGTCACAGACTGTACTTATTATGTATTTTAACAGCTGGACTTTAAGAAGATTACCCTTATGATAATTGAGATAACATATTATATCAATTTCTCTATTCTGCATCATGCAATGCATGTGCGTTATTACATCTGTTAACCTGCATTATACTGAATCACATTGTATTTATGCATAAGGAAAGCATTGATGCAATTTTTGGAGTTGAGTTGATCTTATCAATTTTAGCACACTCTATAACCCTGATCACTGTGCACACCAAAGAATGTGCATTGACCCAATTTTTATGATTCCTTTGAACCATGCCTCAATAACCTAATGCATTGACCTTTGAGGATATTTCTTCAAACATCCACATAAACGTGCACATTATTAATGATGTGACTGAATGCACTTAAAAAGAATAGAATACACACTACACATTATTAATAATGTGATAAGAGAAGTTTGCATGTGCATTGACCTAAATTACAAATATCTTTATTACAACAGTCAATTATTGTATATCTTATTAATACAAACTATGCAAATAGTAAGTTTTAAACCCTGTAAATTGGCATTCTACTACACATAGACAAGGAATTATTCATATAATATATGCCCTAACCCTTGAATTATACATGTATATTTCATATTATTGAGCTGTTGGTGAATTTTTAAAAAAAAGTATATGGAATTAATTGACACTGTTTGAATAGCTCACCACCCAGGAAGGTAGAAAAGGTATAATTTAACACATGTATGCTTGGATGATTTTATATTAAGTTAGTCAGTACAAATACATCTCAATAATAAAATTTGTCACTTGTATATAATAGAGATATAGACCTATATATTGATAAAAAATACATCATTTTGACAGGGGAATGTTTTCACTTGATCAACATTAATATTCAATATTCTAGATTAAAACTCAGTAAAACCAAAGTCAGATCAAATTAATAAATGTGTATATTTATTTTGACAGGGGAGGATTATTCATAACAGTATCATAATAAAATATTCATTAATATATTGCCTTATATTTATAAATATTTCTGCACAATTTCTGAAATAAATCATGAAACTTACTTGAATTGGTCAACTACGGTCGTCATAAACCGTTTCCGTCGCTCCAACCTCCTCATATTCATACGTCTCTCCGACATTTTTAGTAATCACAAACTCAACCATAAAAATTCAATCATTTTCATAAAAAATATCCAATACAGAGTTTTAAACTTGACTGATCTAATGGTCAAAATGTTACAAACTGATAATTCTAACCAGTTTCTAGTTAATTAGAGACTTAACTTCTTTACTCCTTAATCCATTGGAGGGATTATCCCTTAGTTTTAATCCCTGGTCTTAGTTGACCTTTGACTTAGTTAATCCTTATATCCTCTGAGACAATATTTCTCACTAAATGACTAATATAAAGAATGGTGTCTTGTTTTTTAAATGGACAATTTACTATTTAGTCCAATGCTTAAATGTAATGAAAAGTTCATTTGATTTTCCTGATTTTACACAAATGTCACAATGTGTGAGGTTGGATTTGGTAATAACAAAACCTCAATTTCCAATTATATATTAGTTTTGATATTCCACTGATATGTTAATATACTAGATTTAAAATTTCCCACAATCCAAATGACTTAATAAACTTCTTTCAAATTCGAAGATCCATGATGTAAATAAAAGAAGACAATATCATCTCACCAAATGTACTTTCAGTCCTTATCAACAAGATCAACAATAACAACTGTTCTGATATTCAATAGTTAGATTTCATATATAATTCATAGGGTACAAAAGTTCAAATCCAATGACATTGTTCAAACTATATTGATTGTTGACGATTTCAAAATATACACATACAGTTAAAAGAGTTCAAATTATCTAACTGATGTCACTCTCAATTATTTTCACTAAGTTTAAGTTCAATGTCTGTTAATATGTCATTTCTCAAAATAAATGTCTAAAAAGTATTAAATTGTTGATGATTGAAAATAGATCCATAAAATTACAAAAGTTCAAATCTGATGTCGCTGTCAAATCTAGGCTAATATTTGACATTACAAAATATAAAACATCAGAGTTCAAAGGTAGTCGGCAATATTACTGAATTTAAAATATTACGATCTAACAGTCAATATGGATGAATGAAAAGTTTGACATCCAATGATAAGATAATGTAGAACTTTAATACGCCTACAAGTATATACGTCTTATCTTTAGGACTGGACAATCTGACACACCCAGAACTTTTAGAATTGCTAGATAACCAAATGTATCTACAGACAACTCTAGATTAGTTTCTTATCTGAATGACTGGATGATTCAACATCTCACGCCTTCCTTCACTCACTAAGTCTTTATAACCTAACAAACTCAATCAGTCTGGATAATCAATCAAATACAATGATATACTATCTATCTATGATATACTGTCTATCAAACACTCCTTGTTTTAAATTATTATTGACTATAAAATTGACTCGAAGTTATTCTCTGGTCATATTACATGTTTCATCAAAAATCAATCACTTTTAATTGTCGACATTGTCTGGAACAGAATTGACCTATATATCTTTATCTCCCACTCTATTGGTATGAACTTTTCAAATTTTAGATTATAGAATTGTCATATTGTAATAAATGTTTCATCAAAAATCAATCACTTTTAATATGGTATACTGTCTGCTCAAATCTGTAATTTGCTTCTTAATCTTATATCCATCACTGAAATCATTCTGATACGTATATTTCAAAATGTAATTTAAATGTTTTCCATCATATAATTCTGCAGAATTCCTTTTAAAGCAGATTCTTATCATTCCTGACACTTATCCATAGTAACCTTTCTGAATCAGCTGAGTGTTTAACATACAATATAAAAGTTCTTATCACATATATTTCTTTTCTGTATAAATTCCAACTAATCTGAAGAAAGTTTTTATTCCAAAGGTTAGTCACTGTTTCAGCTGCTCCTTCCTAAATTCTTAATTTCTAAAATTACTCACTAATAACTCTATACCAACACTCCTTAAAGTAAAAACATCTTTTTTAGTGAAATTTCTTTTTCAGATTACAACCACACCTTCAGCAGAAGTTTCACCATTCCATCAGATAATAGCCATTATTCAAGTAAACAAGTGCTTTAAATTGTAGTTATAAATCCAAATGCATTCACAATCTATCCTCAATTTCAAAAATGTTACTTTTTCAACTATCTTCACATGACCAACATGACAAACTGGTCTGTATCCCTGAGGAGGTAAAAACTAAACTATAAACCTGTCCTATTGTCCTTGTCTACACCTGCCAATTACAGTCTCATTGTGGAGATAATTAAATTGGTGGGGGTAAGAACCAGGTGAGGAGTGACTCACAATGACCTGTGTCCAGTCCTGTCCACTTATCACCTACAGTAAATCTATTGATACAGCTCCACACCTTTCTTCTTTAAGTTTTAAATTCTTGTCATTTATTGAAATCTAGGCAACCTACACAATGTGGTGATTTTTCAAGATCAAAGTGATAACAAACACAGTTTCACAAGTGTTTAACACTTATTGTGCAACATAAATTTCTAAAGTTTCTAATAATCAGTGATCAATATCAGTACAAGTGCAAAAATTCATAAACATGCAATCTGTAGTGAGTTTTGAATGGTCCAAAATAAAATTAACAATATCATCACATACACTTGGTGTTTACAGTTAGTTCAAATGTGGTATGCACCATGGGTTCAAATCCCTTCCACGGTCATGAACTTTGATCTCAGATATGAAGTATCATAAAGTTTTAAAGATTCTGAAGAATTTAACAGTTTCATTGTTCAGGATAAATCTGTGTGAAATGTTCAATCATTGAAGGACAATAACTTCAAAAATTCTTCATTACAAGGTGGATTACTCTGCTATCAGTTTAATTTAAATTTTACATCTGATGGTCACACTTTCGGTTGATAGAGGTAAATAATTCGAATCACAATATTTATCACAGGGAAGGTGTTGCATTTATCACAATTCTGAAACACTAAGATATAGTGTTTTCTCAAAGTTCTTAGTTGTTACTTATATCGAGATGTTCATTTCAAAAATTTATATTCAAGCCATCTGGAGATATTGTTAATCAAAACCCATTAAGTTGACCTTCCTCTTAATGATTAAATTTAGATATAGTTCTATGGTGGTTGCCATTTAGATATCCTAATTCCTCTTAATCTGATTTTCTTCCTTTGTTGAAATAATCTTCTTTTAAACATTTTATAAGCCTGTTTTCAAAACAAAAAGCACAATGTAACAGTGAGATGATATTAACATTGAACTGATAAAAATATAAATGATATCATCTAATCAGTTAAATAGTAGTCCCTAGTCATCATTATACTTTATACTAATCTGATATAAATCAGTCAAGTTAGTTCACCTTTAACGAACCCCCTCTGGCTGTTGACTCACCATAGATCAGTATTATACCTTTATTATGACAATGTTATGATTGAGGCTCTGATAAGGCAAAACAAAGGTGACCTTCTGACTGACTGTGATATTGTATCTGAGTGTGATTATTACATCATCCTAATTAAACCCTTTTAAAGCCTGTTAACTCACATTGTTATGGTCAGTCATGCTAAAAAAGTTGGTATGCAAGTTAGCTAAAACCCCTTAAAAAAGGCTTTATATTGCCACAAGTTACAAGTTTTTCTGCTGCCAATCCAACCACTAGGTCTGCTTATTGTCTTCATTCACTACCCCCTGCTTGTCCTCACCACTAACCCCTATCTATATTACCATTCACTACCCCCTGTCTGTCCTCACCTCTAACCCCTATCTATATATATTAACACATTAAGTAAGAGTAATAATTATACTAATTACAAACATTGTTAATACAGGATAGGTGAAAATACAACAACAATATATGAAACCTTGTCCAAAGTCTTATTGCTTTTAAGCTTTATAAAAAACAAAAAAAAATGATGTTAAATATAAAAAAATAATGTTAAACATTACTTGTAGATATCAAAATTTGCAATAAGTTAACCAGTTATAACAACTTACATCTACAAATTAGAATTCACTAATATCTAATAACCTTGAAGAGAAACATGACTCATTGCCCAACAATTTCTACTTAAAACAATCTATTGAACTATTCAACTTAGTTAATGAACTAATGTTCCTTTCATCTAGAACCTTACTCGGCAAACAAATTAAATTTCAGGAAAGTATAAGCCTTGTTGACTTTTATTTCTTCTGTAATTTCAGAATACTTTGGCGTCAAACTAGGAAATATGACGTTAAACAGGTCAAATTCTAGTATGATATTACTGTAATATGTTCTGGCAGTGTTAAAAAAGTAACAAAGCTCCTTTCCTTCCTTGTCAAGGCTGATCTTTAAATGTCTACATGGTTCATTAAACTAAATTTAAAATTGAAACTTGTTGAATAAGGTCTAGATTTAAGGTGTTTTAATTTCTTAGTTGTCAGCCAAATTAAAATAATTAGTTGTCTTGTCTGTTATGTCTGAAGTTTGCAGACTTTTTTTCAAGCCTTTTATGTTGTATGTCTAAAAAACCAGCTATTTTTTTTGAGTATAGAAATTGTCTACATAAGCACGGGCCAAGTTACAAATCACATTAAATGACAAACTATTGATTGACAAATGTTTAATGAGCATGTAAGGGTATCCAAAAGCATCTAAGGCATATTTTCTATTTTTCATTATTTATAATTTCTGCTCCACCTGATTAAAAGACGTGATATCCTAATTACCCATAAGGCCAAGAGTGTATTTAGACAATAAATAAACAATATTATGACATGAAGGGGAGATAATTCAATAATGACATGTTGATATTTATCATGTAAACAAATTGCAAGATTAAAATGTGTCACTTTCTCTGGGTTGTATTCTGTTGGGCTTTCTATTGAGAGTAAACATTGACGCACACTCTATTGTGCTCTATTGACACCCAAGAGCACCAGAATGAGAACAGAACAAAATTTTATATCTGACCTTTCTTTCTTAAGAGACAGATTATATAAAATATTTTAAAACACCAATAATCATATCAGTTAACGGTAATGGAGGGATTTATGAAGCATGTAATTACCATAGTTTATTGTCCATGATAAAATTTTATATATATTTAAATGTCTAGTATTTACTAACAGTCTACCTCAGGGTGTCTTTGTCTTTCAAACCCTACATTTTTTTCTTTCAGATTCATTGACACTTGCTCATCTGTTTGTTGACACATTTATGAAACCAAGCACCAGGACATAAATTTTTCTATACAATTACTTGCCATTGCAGTAGAAATAAGTTTTTAACAGATACACAAATAAAAAGAGTAGGTTTAGATTTGGAGAAGAATATATAGAGAGAGTTTTTGTTTAAATGTGAAATATTGAATTGTGACGGAATATCAACAAACACGAAAATGCAATATAAATTGCAGCTTGTAAATTAAAGCATTACCATTTTTTCTGTGATGTTGAATAAAGCAATCAATAACATGAAAAAAGATTACCTTTCATGAATGATATCTTCGTATCTTGCTGAGAGGGTAAATATGACTCGACTTACAATAATCCATCATTACTACTACCAGATCATTCTGTTAGTCTCAATCATTAACCAAACTTAGCCACGACCAGCGGCCATATTGATTTTCTTGTTACCGTGGATATATCATGTCTGTATTATATCAATAATCTACAATGTTCTTCATAGCACCAATTTTCATACCAGATTTTACAAACAGCGCAAATATTCATTTACAAATTGAATAAATAGGCAGAGAAAGTCAGACTGACCTTGGCTGGCAACCAGAATTTTCTCTTGTTCAATATATTACTACTCTATAAGTCTGGTAGTTAAGGGCAATAAGAGTGTGGAACTTGAAGAATTCATGATCTTGAGAAATACATAAAATATTTATATTGCATGTAGCAGGTTTGAAACACTTGAATACATCCTAATGAACAGGTTGGTTCTCAAATGCCATTTACCTTACCATTTACTATTTTGGTTCAATTTTTGGAAACATGTTGTGTTAATTCACAACTAAAACTAAGGGATAATATTCTTTTATGTTATGGTAGAGGAACATACAATTTGCCCTAATTTTTCTATTTGTCAAATTATTCTGTTATTTGTCAAATTACAAAGACTATTGACCTCACTAAACTCAATGACCACTCTTCAGGTTTTATATCCAATTATTTTTACATAAAAACACCCATAAAATATCAATTTAGACTGGAGACTTTAAAGAGAGCTTTTTAAATAGAATTTTAACCATATCATACTTTGTACTTTCAATATTTTGAACCAGCAATTCAAATCAAATCTCAACAAAAGATGAAATTTCACATATAATACAACATTTTAAACCAACTTTAAAATTGACAAGTGCCTTTCCAACAATAAACCCCTACCAACATCAATTTCTAGTATCTTGTATATCACCCATAATAAGAACATTTATAGAGTTATAAGATAATATATAAACAATTATGTAAATATACATTATCAATATTCACATCTAAAAGTAATTTTTATTTGACTAGCCTGAGGAGGTCAGGTAATAACATAGACTGATAGAGACAACTGATAGAGTTGGAGGAATATTACTTTTCTCTCTGGCAATAGTAATAACTTAACAATCTATCAGTTTGAACTTAGTGAATTTTGGAGGATGACATCTACCAGGTCTTACTAGATCATCATAACCTTAAACTTGTTCACTCTTTCAATTTAAAATGAATTGAATACACCCTCAAGTTCTGTTCCTTATTGGGCTAAGTGAGTCAATTTCTGAACGTTATGCAATAGATTCGAAGTAAAATGCATATCAATTATGTTCAAATTCAATTTATTGCGAAACAAGCGTGACTAACTAGGTGATACTCCATTGATTAAAACCTTCAAAATTACAAAGACCGTTAGAGAGTGTCTTTCATCTCAATTTGTATCAAGATATTAGTCACAAAAATCATTTCCCTATAATTGCCTTAAAATCTAGAGCAAAGGGAAATATTTTTCATGATAAGAGAGCTACAAAACATTGAAAATTAATATAAAAAAATCTGCATTATTATTATATTTTGTTAGGACTTTCTTATTGCTATAGTTCTTTGCCTTAAAACCCTGTGTTTGAGAAACAGTAACCTCTTAATCAAATCAAAGTTTATTGGTTTGATTGAATATTAACTATGCTCTCACTACCAAATTTACCAATTTTCATTTAATATTTGCCTATAAAAATCTTTCTTACCTTGTGATAATAAATAATCCTATATTCAGTGATAAATCCTAATTTATTTGGTCATGGTTCAGAACCACTGACAATAACACTGTTAGACACTATAACCCTTTAAATCTCCTGTTAAAATATCTAGAAAATGTGGTACACTGGCTAGATCCTAATCTTACAACAATCACAACTTCCTGTTTTTACTAGAGAACAGTAAAATAAAGTTTTAAAATAATCCTGTCACTAAAACCTCCCCTCAGTTGAAAACTGTCTGTTGACATAGGAAGATTTGAATTTGAACAAACCCAACTCAACCAACTGTCAGAGGTTTAAATAGTAGAAGAGAGAACTACAGAATGAGTTGAGATAGTAGAGTGGAGTAATGGAGTAAGGTTTGACTGGTTGAGAGAGAAAGAGAGGGTGAGAGAGCGAATGAGAAGAGATGAGAGTTGTAAACCAAGTTAGCTGATACAGTATGGTGTATTGACTGTTAATAAATTTGATAGTATGGTAACTTTGATATCCAAATGATAGAAATGCAGGAAAATGAACAAATCATTAACATAAATATATATATATACACATGACAACACCCTAAATACCAGGAACAAGAAATAAAGAAATCCATGGGCCGTCTGTAAGGAACAATTCCAAAATGGTCATAATAAGAAATATTTACTAACTAAAATGAAATAATTGGGAAAATATAAATAAAGATCCATCTTATACCATTACAAAATTACTAGATATTACAGAATGGCCAATCTTGAACAAATTTGAATGAATGAGTATACAGCTTAGAACGGGTAAAAAGTTTGAAAAATTTTGAATTAAAAAATTACACTGTGGCTTGCTAGGTCTTGTCTTGTGGACTCCATGTACAGTTTAAACCAGAGTACAAACTAACACATCAGTGACAGTTGTATCATACCCTGTATCTAAACTAAGGGAGTTACACCACAACCTACAACCTGTTATCTCTCAATATATACCATGGTAGAAACTGAACTCTAATGACACAGAACATCACTAATCTCTTTCACACCAGTCAGAGATCTGGCTCAGTCAATAACTAGTTAGATGTTCGGCCCTAAACTTACATAGGTTGATCTCTTGGAATCATCAAGCCTATACAAATTATTGATGACATACAGGCACATAACTGGCCGGCACCGAATAAAAGCAAAAATATTCCTGATGCCACAGTTATTGCTCTTAAATAGGCATTAGCCTCCTAAAACCAGTCCATTACCAGTTACATTATTATGGTTGTCTTGAAAATGTCATGTAGTTTTGGCCTAATCTACATATATTACACAATTAACATACTTTTCATTATGAGATGTGAAAAACCTACATTCTTGGCAACTTTCTTTTCCCACTGAGTTGTGCAACATTCAGATTTTCAACTTAAATATTTTATGACATGCACAAACACTTTGACAATTCATGGGAAATATACTTCAAACTGACCCAAATTGTCTTAATTTTTTCATTCATTTTACTTCAGATTTTATAAGGCACAAACACTCAACAATTCATGGGAAAATGTACTTTACAATGACCGACTTTTGTTTCTTTAATGAAAATTACTCATTTACACAATTGAGTGGTATGAGAAACTTGGTCAACATAAAATAAGATATAATACACAACAACCATTGTCACAGTTTATAAACCATATTTTAAAATACATTCTTATAGCATTACAAAATTATTTAATAATACTAGTGATTCACAGCATCAGGTGAAACACCCACAATATCAACGATGATCATATGAACATTTATTATAGGGTTAGGTTGAAATTCCAGATTAGTAACATAAAAACGATCCAGAATCTTTTTATATCTAGTTTACCTAAAATATCAAAACAAATTAAACAAATTGTTACATTGTATTGAAAATATTTTCTTCTTTAGATACAGCATGTTGATGTCATTATATATCTTTATGAGCTTACTAAGGTACAAATCCTACGAGCGTGGTAAAACAATTTAATATCATTTACCAGTACAAATAAGTACTAAGTAAAAATAGTAAAATTAGCTGGGCAAGGCATTTAGTAGTACCAATAATTGTTAACATTTGTATCTTGTATGAGCTACATAGTTTGACAATGATAATATTATGTTCTCAAGACCTCTACATCAAACATGCAAATAAAAAACATTTGTATTTATACTCTAAATTCTTATAGCCAGTTTTCTATTTAATTTACGATTTAAACTTGGCAAGGAATTTGTGTAGAATTTGAAAAAAAAACATGTAAAAGAGAGAAAATCAATGAAGTTTGTATTAAATATCCAATAGCCATGTTGTCTTAGATTCCTATCATTTTTTATCCTGGGAACATTAATGCTAGTACATCCTATAGTTCTTTACCTTATAAATAAATGTCAGAAATAATATCATGCATACATACTTTAAGCAAACTGTAAGGTTGGACAGAATGTTTCATTAAGTTTTACTGCTTTATACATATACTGCTATATAAACACAACTGTTAAATAACTGAAGACAAAATTATCACAGAATAATGTAGTCATCAAATTACACTCTTCCCTCGCCAATGTTATAAAATTATTGAATATATACATACTTGTAGAACATCATGTACTGTCAAATTCTTAATAACATTAGATATTAATTCCTACAGAATAATGAAGGGAGTTTTACATCCTTGTATATTATTATACCTCATTGAAACAATGTATTACATACATCCTAGTAGTTATTACATACACACAGGATATGCATATTAATGAGGAAATCCTCTCTAATTAATTGAGTAATAATTAGGTTAGTTCATTAGGATCGTTTCTTTCAAGTCTCTCAAGTAACAGTTCATTCATAAATTCAGTCAATTGTCAGAATATGCTTAATGCTAACAGAATATCATGCATCCTGTAACTGTACGAGAAAAGCGTTGTGCCATCTGGTCTGTATATAAAAAAATAAAGCTGATAGAGCTTATTACTTCTGAAACACCACACAATATTTTAACACAGGATTACAATTGTGTTTGATTATTTTCAGAATTATACTAAACTAAACTCTTACTGAAGCAAGGCATACTGAAGGAGATGAAAATTGAAAAGAAACTCACTAAAATGGAGTAAAGGATCTTAAAAATGAAGTGTTAATCAACAAAATTAAGATCCTATACTATTTCAGGTGTGGTCTTTCATTCATTGAAAATGCTATGAATAAGTTTTATTACCTGAATAATATATTTCAATAGATTCATATCTAGATTTTATTAATTTATTCTCAATGAAAAAAAAAAATTCATTCATAACTTTACCAGGGTTCATTCATATATTTTCTAGTTGAAGAAAAAAAAATATCATAAGACTTGTTATGGCCATTGCTATTGTTCAAGGCTACAATCAAAGGTTATAACCTACAATCCTGCATTTATAGCCTTGCAAACACAAAAAAAAATTGTTTGAAAGATATCTTATTCTATAGAATTGGCGACATAGCTAGATCTATTTAGGTGCATATAGACAAGGTTTACAATTAACACAGGTTTAATGGAATAAAAACCAATTAGGCAGAAGAAGGTAAAGACATGATTTGGGTTTGAAATCATCGCAAATTCTATTATACCTTAATCACTAATATGGTTTCTGAGATCAAGTGATACTTTCTTTTCAGTTTAGAAATCTGATGACCTGGTTCAAAATCTAAATCTGTCTTTGATCTCTTTGATATAGATGCCCTGCAGTATTGTACTATCAATGATAAAACTAAGCATTAAGAGCCTAGGGGTGTTTATTATACCACTGGCCTACATTGTAAGATTCATGAAACCAATCAATTCACACCACCATCAACTCTTGTTTTCATTTCTAGAATATTGATTTGTTTAATTTGTGAACTACCTCATTAAATCAGGTATAATTGTTTTTCTCAGAAAGCAACACAAAAAAAAACCAGATTGTTCAATGGTAAAATTTAATATAAAACTGTTTTGAAGAGTTCCTCCTACATTCCAGCGATAAAAACCATGAGATTTATTAGAGTCTTTGCAGATCAAATCTAAATTAAGCTTCATCCAATTTTTTTTACAATGTATCCAAATCAGATATAATAAGTGGTTTGTAATAGATAAAACCAAAAGAGGGATAATCGTAAGTGATAAAAATAAAAGACACTTACGTAAGATAATTGGTCTTATTTAGAATGCTATATCTTGGTTATTCCGTACTATCAGTTGCTGTTTTAATACAATATCCATGGAAATATATCAATTTCAATCAAAATCCTATATATAACTGTCAATCACAACAGAAATAATATAGTTTCAATACATACATTCCAAAAAATAAGGCACTATGTATATATATATATATAATAAAATCAAATTTATATCAAATAACCTGCCCGTCTTAAACACAAATGTTTATTTTTATTTTCCAACTAGGAGCAAATAATAGTTTATATAAGCTGTGTGAAGTATGTAATCCACAAATTCACCAAATGCAAATAACATTTGATAAAAGATATGTTACAATAGGTATTCCAATAATAAGCACAAGAAATTCAGTGACACACAAACTACAATGATTCACAAAACGACAGTTTTATCCCTATTGTTATACTGACAATCAGATGACTAGCTCCTCCGATATAACACACTACAGTTTATAAACCCCTATTTAATTTAAAATAAACTCTTTTTTCTTTCC
Organism: Lottia gigantea; assembly: GCF_000327385.1. Lineage (NCBI taxonomy): Eukaryota > Metazoa > Mollusca > Gastropoda > Lottiidae > Lottia > Lottia gigantea. Next base: position 2,041,947 of record NW_008708301.1, read on the forward strand.
TTTACAGATGTCACGACAAACTTCATTGTTTTCCTCATTATCCTACTATAAATTATAAAAACGTCTGGATATTCTACTCTTTGATAGTCTCTTTTAACTAGTCCTATTGTGTACTGAAAACAAAATTATGCAGTCCAAATCACAGAAATAAATAAAAAATCCAACACATACATTACATAACAATATATTGTTGACTATTATATATGAGTTAACACACTCTATATTTCAACATAGAATAATGCAACTGGATAATCCAAGTCATATTTGGCTAGTTTTGAATCCACTGTTAATAAATACTATAAAACATTTCCCCACTCATCCACTATTGTCTGATTATAGATTTTACGTTTTTAATTCTATTTTATTACAGAATTGCTGTTTCCCATTGCTCTAACATGACTTGATGATCTAGTCTCTATAGTCTCTACCTACCAGTGTAACATATGACAATAACAAAGACTGTATTGTTTGGTCGGCTATCATCAATTATAGAAAAGAAAATCGAGGAATCTTTGCTGTTTATTAGCCTCAGGACGGTCAAGGATAGATTTAATCCCAAACAATGTCTTTTCACAACTAGAAATCTTGAAACAACATAACAATCATGGAAATATCTTGAGTAGATTTCAGATAGTAGGTGTCACTGATCAAAATGTTTCAGATTTGTGTTAACTTTTTTTTTTTTACTCCAGAGCAGCTTTTTTTTTCAAGATAATCATCAGTTCACTTTTTTTCCAAAAAAATCTTCAAGTCAAGTCTTTTAAATAGAAAAATGAACAAAAGTACAAGCAATCGATGCAGACATTATTATTTTGCGAAAAAAATAGATTTGAAATACTGACAGCTCAATGATGTCTGAAATAGATTTTATTTTAATACTTTACATCAGAATCAACTAAAGATCTTGCCAAGAACATTGATAAATCAATAAATAGGCCGCTACATTTAGTGTCATCTACCACCTTGAATTATATTTTAACAAAATTTTAATAACTTTTACTGGATGACCTCATGTTCTTGTGTTCCCATCAATCAAGTCTCAATTTTATTTAACATTGAACAATATAGCATTGTCTTTCCTCATATAGGCATTGGTGAGGATTTTTAAAGGACATTTTAGCACATGTACAAGTCTGACTATTGATTAATTAGAGATCTTCAATGAACCTGAAAAATGTTCTTCAAAAAATAGCTACAATGTGACTAAAGAAAAAGTGAATGTAGGGTTATAAGTTTGTGGACAAATTTAGCTATGATATGTCAGATGACGGGTTTGACCCTATCACAATTTGACATGTGATATCAAAATCTTCTACAAACTTTATATCACATGAGCAACCTCCTCCGAGTACTTAAAATACTCAGTCCAAGGTCCCATCACGACAATGCAGATACATTTCAAACTTTGATCATAATTCTACAATTAACTTCATTTATTTCATTTCACTACAATTTCAAACTTCCTACAGTCACAGAAAGTAACTTATTAACAATAAACTTATTTACCAATTGGGTTTTTTGTCATCCAGATTAATGTTACAGGGTGGTGAGGCAGTCAGTTTGGCAGATTTTGACGACATACAGCTACATTTTATACACATTCTGATTGCCTTTTCTGCTTTTTTATACATCTGTTATTTTTGTTCACTTTTTTTTTTTTCTTAAAATACAATAAATATAATGTCTAAAAACATTTCTGCATTCTTCTACTGTTCATTTAAAAGTATATTCTGAGGTTAAATTAAATAAATAAAATCATAAACACAACAAGTTTGAAGGTTGACAGTATAAAAGTGAAGACCTTTTGTTGAACTGTTATTTTATAAATCTGAAATGTGCTCAAGCTATGTTCACTGATCACATTTTTAATTAAAATCTTTCACATTTTGAGAACTGAAATTTGGTCAGAGACACAAACAAGTTGTGAACTGAACATTGTTTCTACTCACTATATTTGATAAAGTTTGACTATGGAATCAATGAATTGCATTCAGAATTTGTGATGTTTAGTCCCAGTGATATATGTTCAGTCATAAGTCTCATGATTTCACAAAATGTTGTACCAAAAAAAAAATCCCTTATAAAAAAAAATTAGCTATAAGGCATACCTTTACAATATGTTAAGAATTTCAGAACTAATAGTTTGATATGTCATGAAAATGAGCTACAGATCCTCTAAATGAAAGGTGAGAAATACCTTTAATATCCATAAAATAAAACTTAATAATAGAAAAATAAATAAGATTTCACTGTTTTTATGATAAAAATTAATTTTCTGATAATATCATATCCTGTTTGATATTATTCTAATGTTAATAGTAATTTCATCCATATATATTCTATTGTATTCTTCCTTATCATCCAAATAGAAGCATCAAAATACCTTGCCTGATAGAGCACCAGCCACTGAATTATTGTAGAGGAGTCTTACCTAAAAGTTATTGGATTGGGCTACCAAAAACATAACACAGGAAACATAATAAGAGATATGAGAGGACATAAGATATTATTCATGTATTTTCCTGTAATTTCATGATCATTCATGAAGACAATTAATAAGTAAGAAAGAATCAAAGATCAAAAACCCACAAATTGAAGCACCACTTCAATTAAATTCAAGTCAATTTCTACAACAAAGGTTCAAGGTTTATAATTAACAATAAAAATATATACTAAACAATACTTATACCCTTGACTCTAGTCTGAGACCGAAGATCAAGGGCTTTGGTAAAAGATATTAATTTGATAAAGGAATTGATCTTCTAATTCAATTTGAGATCAAATCATGAATAAGCACAATAGTGGGTTGAATTCCTTCAATGACAGCAAAAAGGTAAAGATGACAGTAAGGGTCAAGTAACTGAAGTATTAATAATCAATTTGGGGTTAAAGATTCATAAATGATTTAAGGGAGTCAGACTCTTAAAAATATTACTCAAAGGATTTGATTACCTGCTCTAAAATCAAATAGAAGGTCCAAAAGGCTGTTCGGGTTGAATTTTTGTATCAAATGTAAAAAAGGTCACTTGTGGCATTAGACTAATCAATCATTGTAAAATGAAACAAAGTATTGTAATGGTTGAGGTCTGAAACCTAATTAATGGCAAAACTATTTCAATTTTTAATAGTTTGTTTAAGAAACAACCATGATCTGAGATACTTTCATGTACTAGAAATAGTATATAACATGTACATTCATTCCAGATTTAACTATATCTTATTCATTCTTTCATATATTCAACATTCAAAAACAGTGTTTGATCTTTCAACAATAAATTGTCTCCACTTTGAAAATTGGTCATTTCCGTTTACTTACGCTAAAATTATCAGGCATAAGTACAAAAGGTCAAGGGTCACAGTCAATTCAAATTAGAAACAAATTAAAAATTCTTTTATCCAAGAGAGTAAATACACCATAATTTGACTATAATGACAGTAAATTGAGGCTTATCAAAAATTTATAATTTACTTGTCAGGTTCAATTCTCTGTTTGTATAACACATGACATATTCTAGATCACAAAACAATTGGAAATTGAAAGAGTAGGTGAACTAGCTGTACTAGCAAGTTTTTGCCCAATGCACACTAGATGACTTCATTAGAACTTTGTCTAGATGATACTTTCTTCTTTATTTTTCTGAAAAACTGGCAAACAACCAACTGAATTAAGCTTTATCATGTAAGTCAGTTTTATTCTTCAGGCTTCCAACTCAATCAGTATTCAATATCCATTTCTTATATCAACATGTTTTTATGTAGAAATAAATTTACTGTCACTGTCTGTTGATGACATGACATCCCTTAAAATAATCCAATTTACTGATGTCACTTTACTTGTCATAATGTCAGTTGTAGTCAATTGTAATTAAAATCACTATATGTCATGTTTAGGAAATCAATGCCATTTTATGTCAATTGACTATACCTGGTCTCAAGTCTTGAAACATGTAACAAAATTCTTCATTACGACTGCACATTAGGAAGTCACACCTCTTAATTAATATCAAGGCTCAAGATATATGAACAAAGTGATAAACCTCAGTGAATATTGAAAATTGGTTCTTCTGGAAATAAAGATGCAGATAGGTCAATTTGCTATAGCTCATCTTTTCCTGTAAAAATGCATTTTGGATATAGAATGCATCATCATGACAGCTTATCAGAGATTTCTGCCTCTTATATTTGAACATGAGGGTGATAAACCTAGTATAATTCCTGTTTTAGAATTAAATATATGTCAGTTATGTCCATTGGCAACAGATTATCCTGTTACTAAAAAGTCACTTCCTGTTAGAGATTCAATGTACACTACCTAAGATCTAAAAAGATTTGCTTTTGAAGACATGTGAGAAACCAAATATGTAATGCCTAGAGAATGTCAGGTATATCTAGGAAAGATAATTTAGGTCTACTTGAAGCAGCTGTGTTACCTATTCTACAGTTAGTTATAAAGGTACTGGTAGTAGTAATGTTTATAGTAAACAGTTAAAAATAGTACCTTATCATCTCATCTACAACTACTACTGTAAACATATAGTTTACTGTTTTTATACCCCAATTTAATGCAGTAGTAAGTTTAATTGTTTTGAACTTTGTGAATTGGTGGCATGCAATACTTGATGCATGATGGTACAAGCTGTGCTTTCAGTGAAGCTCAGTTATAACTCTCAACTCCTTTCCTTGACATATTATTCATTTAAGCCTTGCTGTGTTTTAAGATTTAATATATATTTTACAATGTTGAGCTCTTATAATTCAAACAGCACAAAATCAATAAAACTTAGAAAAAAACTTACATTTTCTATTTGAAGGCAGCTAAATGAGAGAAGAGTCCATAGAGAACAGTTCTAGTTAAGAAATGTAGAAGATACATTTGAGGAAAGTACAGTAAACAGTACAATAGTAATTCCCATATTTTTAGCTTTTCTCTGATTCTATTGGTTAATATTAGTATACTGTATCTATATATAAATAAACTAGGACGTATACTTAATTTTCCAATTAACCAATTTTATACCTAGCGTAATCACAGTAAGTCTTTATATTACCTCCCCTTGGTAATTAAACGATTAATTTTCATAATTTTACCCAAATTAACCCACTTTAAGAAGTAAAAACCTAGAGATAATCTGGCATTTTAACAGATTTTGAACCAAAAATATATTTTGATTACTTAAGTTATGATAACTTAAGGTGATATTTACATTTATAAGAATCCTTAAATGAGAGTTTGACCAGTTTGTCTGACTAAAGCACTGAAATTTCAGGCTATGCAAGAGGTTTATGAGTCCTTTTGATATTTGTAAGCTAAGCTGTTACATTGAAATCATTTAACGTAAAAATATCAGCTAACTAACCAAATATCTCAGTAAAAGTACAATCAAATGTATCTCCTTGGTGCATCACACAACTTTCAAGTTAAAGTTGAAGTATAATTAAAAAACAATGCTTACATCACAAAATTTACTAGTTTAGCAAAAACTTTTTAGAAAGCCTTCATTATTCACGATTTAAATAAATGTAGAAAATCACGAAATTTCAGACGTGAGTAGTAACCTTGAAAGGTCACGGGGAAATAAAAATAATTAACAAAGTAAACCTGAGTGCATGTCAGAATACAAAACCTCTAGCAAAACACAATTTAAATTTGGCAGACTTATATTCTATCTATTCGTGTTTTGTAAGAAAGCAACATACGAATTTAGAAGAAGAAACACCCAAAAATTCTCTGAAAGAAATTGTTTGTTTTTAATTGGAAAGGTAAAGATAGAAATTTGGGTTGAAACAGATACAGTTTCCTTGTCAAATTCAAATTCAAGATTTCATTGCAAAGGTAGATAGGGAAAAAATTTCACTCAGATTTAAATCTATCAACATTTTGCCAAGAATTTAGGTTCAAATGTATGCCAACTAAACCATATCAAATATATTTTTGAAGAAACTTCAAGATTTGGAATCAAATTTTAAAATCTTTCACAATTTGCCAAAAAGTAAAGTTTGAGTCAATAAATGGAAATATGGCATGTGGTAGTATTTTGTTTCCTGGCAACAGTTTAAAGAAAAATGTTTAAAATATTTACCTTGGCAACAATATATTTAAAACAAAGCCTGGTAATCTAGTAATAATTATATTTAGCTCTGATTATCCAGTATTAATTAGGTTTTGATTACTAAGGTAATCAGAGGTAATTATAAAATAACAAAATAATTTGTTCTCATATTAAATCTTTTTGTTCTATTTTTTTCACCAGTTTATCTTCAAGTTCAATATCATAAAAATCTAGGTATCAAGTTCTATCAAAAACAATGGTGCTGATTGGTATACACCTACCCACAGTCAAAGTAAGAAAGCCAATGACTTTTGTTGGACATGATTTCCCACATTCAATGGAAAAATTATTCTGAAAGATGAATTGTGAAATTTTAGAAAACTGTTCTTCTTTCGCCCTTAAACAGAATTTTATAATTTCACTATGCCTCTTTATTCCATTTTGTCATCATTTTGTATCAATATGTGGCATCAAAGGTCAAAAGGTGAAATCAATCAGTCCAGAATATGACTGGAGTTGCATGTGGTCTGGAACAATACACCTGACAGCTTTCTGTCTTTTTATAACAATACCTGGAATCACAGGTCAAAAGGTCACAAGGACTAATGTTGTCCATGCATAAGGTCAGGAATATCACTCTTAGTCAGACACATGACACTTTATATTTAAATCCCAAGACTGACTGGAACATCCTCTTATGATCCAGAACTGTTACCTGAAAGTTGTTTTTAATTTTAACAATACCAATAATATTGTTTCTACTGTGAGGGTTAATATTTGCAAGCAGAATGAATTTACTTGCAGCAAATTGAAACATTAAACTTTACATGATTCAATGATGCATGTATCTTTATCAAGTAACAGCTGCTACAGAATATACACAATGACAAAATAATTGTCAATTTAGAGGACGAACATCAAAACTATTAAGAATATTGATAAAAACAACCAGTCTAAGTTACTGTTTTCTTAAATTTGTCAGTTGAATTGATCTTTATTTTCATTAACACTTGTGGAATTTTATCTGTTTTGTTTACTTAATCAATACTGAAAGAAACATAACCAAAAATAAAAATGCTTTGACAAACATAAAATGGCTGAGAAAAACCAAAGCAACTCTAATAAATTGGTATCCATTTCAACCAATGTAATAAATAAGAGAAGTGATGGACACTTTCATTATTAGAAACTCTGGGATTGATATTTTATCACCTGACACAGTCTTAGATTGAACACAACACATCTAGGATATCAATATAAATACTACATCAAAGGCTTTACTCAAATCATCAAACAATCTTTGATAGCAAGGATAATTAGAGTTATAAGATCACTGGATAAGGTAATATACAGTCAAATAATAAAACATTGTACAATTTAAGATTAAGGAAGGTTGAAAGATCAATATAAAAGTTCAAATATTGAACAGTTATTGCAGTGTAATTATTCTGAAATTATTAGTAGCCATCTAATACTTCCAACTTGTCAATAAAGCAGTGTTTTATTAAGTATGAGTAACACCCAATTGATCTAAATATTACCAGGATCAAATTGATGTTAACTCAGGAGGTTGTGTTGTTATTCAATAAAACTAATCATAAAATTTTCATCACAAACACTCGCAGATATTGATGCTTCAAGACATTAAGTAATGGAATAAAGTTATATGTCTGAGACATTAATAAATTGAACATTTACTTAAAAGACTAAATAAAATTGTGTATATGTTTGGTGTGGTGAGAGATAAGCTTACCCTTCTGAAAATCTGAAAATTAGCTACAATTACGATGTCCTTTTAGTTATATAAGTAACCCTTTAGATTTTGGATAAAAGTCAGTAATTTGAAGTATAAACAGAAAATCTTGTTTGTAAACTGAAACTTTGCTAATTAACACATCTTAATTATCTTACCTACAAAAACAGGTGGTTGTATCTGAGGGTATGGCTGATATTCACCTCTAATATCTGACAATATATATATTCTTAAACAATATTCTAGCTGTCCTTACTAGTTCATCAAACAATTTTATTCTACTATTGATATTGAGGAAACAAATTTAATAACGCAACTTCATTATAAGCCTTAATAATGCTATGTACACAACTGTATGAACTAGATTGAGTCACTGGATATCTGAGTATAGTATAGTCTAGAACATACAGGTGGTGTAGTATAACTAGTAAAATCAATAACTCATCAATATTGTCTATTCATAATATGGACATGGTTCAATTCACCATTTTAAATCAATATCACAATTGGAATTCAAAGTCAAATCATTCGAAATCAACCACTGAATCTCTGACACTCACTTCTAACCAAACTGAAAAAACTATCATATGATATATTACATTACTCAAAAAATCTTTAAGAGGAGAGAAGTCTTGCTTGCAATGGATCAGATTACCCTCTGATTATAACAAATAAAAAATCAACCATTATAACAGATCACAAAATCAATATGTTAGACAAGAGCACAAAAGAAGAAAGTCTAACAATTTTATAATAAAATATAAAGATTGTATAAAGTACATCTAATATATATTGCACAATTCAGCTTTGGGATTTTTGGACAAAGCCAAGATAACAAAATTTTCTCATTAGCTGTTCATTAGCTGCTACCAATGTATTGCCAATATGTTGTTATGGATTTCTTTTTCTCTTTGGTTGTTTGTACTTTGGTTTTTTATTTCATTTTTTCCAACAAAAATGACTAATTTGCATAATTTTTAACACCTTACCTGCGTTTTAATTGTGGTGTATGAACTTTATTGATAATGTCTAGTATAGTAAATTCTAATTCAACTCCCTGTATTGCCGTACCACATGCTGCTCCTTCTGTCCAGGATTCTACCTTTATCACTGGTCTTTTTTGAACATCCACAGCATTGGAACAGAATTTTCCTGATTCCATCATTTTGACAAAAATTTTCAGCAAGTCCTTAGAGATATTTTCACAAAACACAGAGCACAAATAGAAAAGAAATAAGTGTTTATCAAATCCTTTTAAATGGTAGAAGCTTTCTATAACTTTAAGATTAATCTTCTGATTGCAGAATTCACATATACACAACTCTCAGTGGTGTCCAATGATTTAATAGAACTTTATAAGGAAATGTAATTTAACTAATGGAAATTTCTAAATGTCTTGGTGAACTCGAAGACAATCTCTTTCCAAAGTAGACTTGTCTATAACCTACAGTTATTATGGCAGCACTAAAAATGTGTCTGAACAACCACCACTAAAACATCTCAACAAATTTCAAATTTATCACAATCATAGCTGTTTAAAACAAAACATAAATCCAATTTTAACAAAACAAGTTATGCAGTGTCTGACATGAAAATTGCACTATTATAGATTTTGACTAAAATATGATTTAAACAATATTTTATTTCTATATTAAATAAAATTAAATTTTTACAGAAAATAAGTAAGGTTTTCGGAAACAAGCCACAGCTTATGCTATTCTGGCACCTGATACAAAGAAAAGACACAATACAGAAAATATGAAATACGTGAAATGCTAAACCTATAGCATTGAACTGTTTTTTACGAATCAGACTTATCCTGATATAGACACAATTTTAGTTCAGGGTGACCTTCACGATATTTCCTGATAAAATATGGGGAACCACAAATCGCATCCAACCTTGTATATGGTCAACTCCGAAATGACTAATCTATCCTATTGTTTGTGGTATACAGACTAGATCTGTCAGGTTCCAGTCAATTTATTACCCTGTTTATTCTAACATTATATATCAATACTACAGACAATTTCTATTATTTCTCAACAATTATATCACTTCTATCATGTCTATATTTTATCATTATATATCTTCTTCTCCTTGGGAATAGATCTTATTCTTCTTTATCATAGACAGTGTTACAAACTTTTTACATTCATCACATTTATTACTGATATCTGAACAAAATATGCTGGAACTTTTATTCTGCTTGAAACACATCAAGTTCCTAATATTGCTACAATCCAAATATCACAGGAGAGGAGACCAATAGTCTAAGACTGAGAGACTTCAACCCTAATAAATCTCTAAAGAAAAAGATTTCACAAATTTAAGGATTAGATACAACGTCACTACTGATGATTTCCTGAACTACCACCCTTTCTCAATATACTCTAGCAATATCCTTTTCTCTGAAATAATTAGTCAATATTCATGTAATTCGTTAATAACTAACTAATTACTCATTTAATCTATTGTTTTTATTACTTTATTAATTAGCAATAATTAGCATGGAATATATTAGAATGACTAATTAATCAGACCAACCAATCGTCTGATTCCTTTAAAGTATATTACACCTTTTTGCACTCATTCAGTCTGACAGTATTACAACTAAGGACTTTCTGACGAAATTATTTAGGACAAAATCTGACTCCAAAATTTGTCACACCTCACATAGTGAGCCAGATATTTGCCACAAATTAATTCTTTATTTCAAGCGTGGATTTATGATCTTGTTTTCTGGTTTTTCACAACTGATGAAATTGAAAAATGTCACAAATAGAATTAAAAAAGGAAATGATGATCAACACTTATTGAGGTTCCATAAGAATTCATCAAAAAAGAATTGGATGGTCAAATTCTGACCTGATACAATTTATAACAAAATTAAAAACACCAATTTATGACGGCAACTTGGATTTTTCAGTCTGTATGAACTCAAGTCAACCTAATTCATTGATGGATCAAATTCTCTCACATGCCACAGCCACTAGCACCTGACAATCTAGATGCTCTTAAATTATTCCAGTTGCAACCAGACCAGAACACACAACTAATCATTGATGTAAGGTAACCAATGCTGTTAACCCTTGTATCATTTCTAGCTGAGCTAAAGTAGTACTTGAAATAGATTTAGGATTAACACATGATCTGCACCTAGCTGACTTTTAGACCTTGATTAGATTTGAACCTATCATATTTTAACAATTCAAGTAGGGTAGTCTATTGCCCTTTACACAGATTATCATTGAATAGCATGTAGAGTAAAACTGACGAAGCCAGCAGGCTAGTTATTATATATAATAAACTATGAAATTTGAAACTGAACATCATTATTTTTCCCTATTATTCTGACTCAGTAATTAAAATAACAATAACCACTATTGTGCAATCAGATCTGCAAATTCTGAAATGCGAGATTTTACCATTTGTTATAAATATTTTGACAAATTGAAAAATAAATTACCAGTAAAAATCAAGTTTTTGTGTGAAATTTGATCTTTTAGATAATCAGACTGAATAAATCATGGAAAATAATGATAAAAGAGAAAATATCGTGTCTACTGTGAATCTGTAACCTTATTTTGATCAGATCCTAGGAAACAATTTATTTCTACCAGGGAATTCAGTTATTTGTCTATTATATATATGTCTGAACTTTAATGGATATTTTGATTTAATGACAAAATCAAGTCAGTTGTTTAACATGAAAGGATCAAAGCATGATGATGTACTAAAAGAAGAAAAATCTATAATTATCTGAAAGTTTAATTTAAAACTTGATTCTGATTAGTTTCATTGAGAATTTAACCAAACCCCCTTTTCAAATGGCGGATTTTATATCTAAAGAATGTGTACAAATCCAAAGTTAAGCTTTGAAAAGAAGTAAGTAATACAGTGGTGAAACCTATTTTCGTGGATATAAGGATTCAACACCGAATTTCGTCAAAGTTAAAAAAACGAAAAAAAAATTTTATGTCTTAGATGTTTCCTCAGATATTCTACAAAATAATAGAAATTGGTTTATTTCGATTTTCTTTATGATTCCATCACTTTGACCCATATTTCATGAGCAACCAACTCGGGAACTGCGGCAGAATGCGTCACCTATTTTCGTGTACAATGTTTGATCTATAAATATGTCTAGAAAAACACGTTGTATGGATACCGGGTGGTATAATTAACTTCTCTTAGTATTTATCTTTAATATCAATTCATTATAACTAGTGACAATTCCTTCAAAGAACCACGATTTAAAAAAAAACATAGTGACTGACAAAATATGATACGTAGCGTGATTTATTGCTAAAAGTCACTGAAATAACATAAGAATATGGTCCACTTTGTGTTCCATAGAAATTTTCTGCTGACACGGAATCCGCTAGTTGATCACGTGACTTCATTCGTTGGATTATATTCTAGCAGACGACACTTGGAATTCCGATTACCGCTCGGGATTATAATGAAATTCGGCCGATAAAAAATGGTGACGTTTGGTAATAAGTGAAATCCGCCATTTTGTATTTGTCAAAGTATACATTAATACAGTTTACCTTGCTTGAAATTACTGGATTCATTCTACTAGCTGACATTGTACAGAATACCCATGTTTATCAAAACAAACTAATGCGGAGGTCGCGCAAGGTCGCTCACGTAAATTATTAATCATTTCCGAAAATCCACGAATAATAGGTTTCCACGAAATTAGGTTACTTGACTGTATTATTGCTAAATCAAGCCTTAAAGAGAAATATAATAAATTAGTGACATCTTCAAGTTTTGGTTGTTTTTAAAAGATACTAATAAAATTCAAAAAATGTTTTAGATATTTTGAATAAATCAACTATTATACCCTATCTAACCTGTTAAAAAGTTTTTATTATATAAAGTCTAACCATTGTGAATTTAAACTCATGTGAAATAAAACTTTCAAACAATTTTTATCAGTTGACCTTTAAACAGTGAAATCTGGTATATAATATTCTGAATCATCTTGAGAGGATGTCTGACAATTTTAAACAAAATAATTTACAATTTATATTTTAACTCTACAGACTCACATTTATCACAATACTGTATATCAACTATTATAAACAATTTGTTTTTAATATTTTTCTGTTCCATTTGGGATAATGTTAACCACAATGGCATGTAGATTGCTTTGATGACAATTTTACAATGAGGCTACCTTCACTTCTATAATCCCCACCAGGACTTTTCAATAAAGAATGAATAATACTGTTCACCCTTCCGATGTTGACAACGACTAACTGGTTAAAAAAATAAATAAGATTTCTTAAGCTTTGCTGGAACTGAATCACAGATCTTCTGGAACGCAAGTTCTTTTCTCTTTAATATCAGAAATTAAAATTTGAATGAAATTGTAACAGTTTTACTTTTATATAGCCTAATACTTTAGTATATAATGGTATGATAAAAATATATTTTATATACTTGAAAACTTAAATTTAACCTTTTACTATAATGACATCAACTTCAGTAACGACAGCTCAATTTGTGAAACCATTACCAACAGTTTTACAGACGACAGTTAATCTACCCTGGGAAATAATCTTATAGTTTAAAATCCTGACATTTGGTCTTATAGTTCCAACTTCAAAGATTTGACATTTATTAAAATTACTTCCATGACTGTTTTTAAGGATTTTTTTTGTCATTTCTGTCACGAACACTGGTTCCAAGTCTTCTTTTGATGATTTGCAGGGAAGTTTTTTTTATCTTTCAATTATTACCTAAGTTATGAAATGATAATCTTAAATTTCTACTGAAAGATTGCTAATGAAGTTTAAGTGGCACATTCAGAACATCTTAACTGGAATATTGCTTCCCAAATTGGCTTAACACTGGAAGGGTCTTGCAGTTCTAGTTGTCAATTCACAATAATAAAATAGCTTTAAAATATCTTCATAATAAATTTCCAGACTTTCAAATTATTTCTTTGACAAATTTCAAACAGTGTGTAACCTTTGCTCAGTGAAAGTGAAAGTAAAAACAATTTGGACTAGAGGTTAACCTGGTGTCTAGGTAAAAATAACAATGTATATAACCTTTTAACAGACCAGTTCAGTATTTTACACCTTTCAGATATGTCAGGTATTCTAAACTCATTATCTGTACTGAAGAGATACAATTTGAAACAGAAACACATTCATTTTTTTTAATACTGATTGACCAAAATTACAAATTAGAACAATAAGTAAAAGTATATCTTTGTTTTTAAATTCATTTTGACGTTGAAAAAAAAAGAAATTAAAGAGTCACCACTAAATCAGTTTTACTCATGGTACTGAAAATTTTAATTCTTTTGTTACTAAAATTTCAAGGACAATGCAAACCACTTATCCTATGCATCAACTTTGATTAGCTCAAGTCATGCAACTTAGAATAAACTACGCAATGTTAATCCATTATTCATACATAGAGACAACATGAAAGACAATAAGATACACTATGCAAAATATCATCGTCATAGGCATAATATTATTCATTAATGTTAGTCAAATGATGAAGATAAAAAACTTGTTAATTAGATACTGACGTAATTAACTACTAGAAACAGGTTGATATTCTACTAGTTTCTACTTGTTAGTCCAGTTTTAAAATCATACAGTCACGTCTTAATCAATCATTCTAATTTAATATAAACAAATTCAAAAAAATAATTTACATATATTTTAACATGACGTTGTTTTTATCAAAGATAACTGTTGTGTTTTTTTTTTTGATCATTCTCTGATTTTTGTGGTTTCCCTGTAACTGTCAATATCGGTTCCCCTGTAATTGTCAATATTGGTTCCCCTGTAACTGTCAATATCGGATCCCCTGTAACTGTCAATATCAGTTCCCCTGTAACTGTCAATATCGGATCCCCTGTAACTGTCAATATCGGTTCCCCTGTAACTGTCAATATCGGTTCCCCTGTAACTGTCTATATTGTAAATACTATTCAACCCAAATACAATTTGCAATAGTGATATAATGATCGTTTTTTGTAGAATTACAGGAACCACTATTTCGTAAAGTGAAAATATAAACTTGATAAATATATTTCCTTTGAATATTTTTTTAAGAGGAAACTATACCAGATTTTAATATCCGAAAGTTCTTGTCAAATTCTCTGTCAAAAACCAGAAATTATTGTGACAGTTAAATGTGCTATTGGGTACAAATACAAAAATTTTAAATTTAAATTTTGAAAATTGCACCTTAACGTAAACATACAAGGGTAAGTAAGGTCATTGACAGTATGAAAATCTATATAGAAAGAAAATAGTGCAACAGTACCATACCATATACCATAGTGCCTGAGAACAGTAATTACAATAGTGCCTACAATGTTACCTTGCAATAAAAAAATTCTTATCCACAGCGTTCTTTGAGAAACTTTTAATATAATTAATTAACAATTTGTAATTAAATATGTAGTTAACATTTTTTACATTTAAAATCTTGAACACAATATCTGTAATATATTTTAAAATGATATACCAAAATAAAATAACCCTCATATCCACAAATATAACATATGTAATAGATAAATCTAAATTAAAATTCAGATATTCACATCCCAACAAATTTTAAGAGTGAACACAAATCATAGGCCTAGAACATAAAAACCAAATTCAAATGTCAACTGAAAAAGAATAAGAAGTTATAAACTATATTGATATGACTAGTCTAAATCTACCAGAAAATACAGAGATGATTTATATTGCTGCTGCACAGACAGTTTCTTTCTTTTTTCAGAACAAGAAATTTTTAGGTATAATTTTTAAGTATAGTTATCTATCAATATACATCATTTGAAGCTTCTGTTCTGATTGAGCTAATGAATATAATAAAGTTTGAAAATTAACACCGGAAATTTTACAGACTTAATTCCATTACAATCTGTAGCAGCTCAAAGTCTGCACCATCTTTTTTTTTATTTTTCATCAAATATAAGTTATTCTGTAAACCCTTAGTACTACTAACTGCAGAATTCCAATGTTTCTTTGCATTTACATAAAATCCTATAACTGTGCAGCTACAATTGTAAAGAAGACGAGAATGTTATGGGTAGAGAGAAAGAAGATGACAGAATGAAGGAATGAAAAAGTAAGACAGAATGAATGAAATGAATTCCTACCAGGTTCTGAGACTCTCTGGTGTTTGTACAACACATTCACATGGACTGTTGAAATGAAAGAAAAAATACTTCAAATGAATGAATAAATATATGAATCTTAAATACATCAATGAATGAATGAGGTGATCATAGACACTACCTTAAAACATTGATTTTAGTAAGGCTATTGATAATTATATGAGTTATAACATGTCAGATTTACTTCATACATTCAAATCTTTGAGCATTTGATTTACAAATTAACGTAAAATGCTGTTCATAACGTTGTTAGAAGAATATAGTATGGCATTGGTAGCAGAAATATTCTGTAAAATGGCAAAAAAAAATGCTGATATGTTACAACATAAAACAGGATTTTACACATGTTTTGTCATAGATACATGCTAATGGATATGTATTCAACAACATTTAATAGGATTTAACATATATCTGCAACATAATAATAAGGTAGAGATGACATGTGTCTGAAACTGGAATTGGCTAGAGGGATAAACAAGCAAGCAGATGTTTTGTCTACTGATATTCCAACAAGATATAAAAATTTTAAAGATTTATAAACATTCAAACGTAGAAATTACTTCTGTTCACTAGAGGCATGGAAGTTCCTACTTTGAAGTAGAATTTGATTTTGGTTAATCTCAATTTCTTTAAAACTTTCAGATATTGAAAACAAAGTTCAGTATCATTCATTACAAAATTTCAAATTTAAAAGAAAATTCAATATTGCTGTAAGCTGTTTCAGATCAGATTATTAGATGCCACCAGAACTTTCAGTTACTTTAAACAAATCCTAAATCATTCTGTAACAAGATTATCTAATGTTGAAATACCAAGTTAAAACTTGTGTTTTTCTAAGTGATTTTATCATACAGTTAGACTATAACTAATAGTAGACCACCCCAAGATTTACTCTTATCTATTCTATTGTTTATTTGGTAAAAACTTTTAGGATTATTCTGTGGAAATATAATGGTTTGTGAAACAGATAAGAACTAAGTTGTATATTAGTCTGTTTTTAAACACTTGTTGTTTTTAAGATGTTGGAATAAATAGTTCATCTACATGTAATTTTCAGGTGAAGCCTAGTCTATAGCTTGCTGACATCTGAAAAACATGGCCTTTGAAGTTTATTAATAGTTTCAGATGATACCTAGTTTTTTTGAGTCATCAGGATACCAAGTTAATATTTGATAAAGTATCAGATGGTGATTAACAGTCAGCAAGATCAAGAAAATATAAATGGTAGTTGCTTTAGCCTGTATATTCATCCAAAATTCTGACAGAAAAATGTGAAATGTCCTGAAACAAAGGGTAAAGCTCCCTTCAGCTCCACCAAAATGTACAAATTCTGTTAGCTGTTTAAAATCATGTTTCTTCACTTACCTTCTTCATAATACTATAACTAACATTCAGATACACACATTGACAAGGGTTACAGTTGGGTGGGTAAGGGGTGAATGGAAGTAACATTACATATATGAGGTAATAGGGAAACAAGTATGCTAATTAATTGATTAATGTTTTTAAATTTATGAAAATTAAAAGCAAAAGAATTATAAGCATAAAACGTGAATGGTTATATTCTGCCAAATATGGCACTTTACCCATGATGTCATATGATTGTCTTTCATGTTCTCAAAATATAATTGCTTGGCATTTTCAAACATTTAAATTTTCTGTCCCAAAAATTTTGCACTAATTCTAATAAAAAAGTTAAGCCATATTTGACTGAATAACTCACTAATATTGTAAAAAGGTTAAAACCATGAATTTAAATTAATTAAATGAATTAAATACTTACAAGTTATGATGATGATGTGGTGTTGTTGGGTTAGAATCTACATGATCTGATTTAGATGGTGTACCTCTCTTACGATTTAACCGTCCCAAACTCATTGTTCTTTTTAACGAACCGACGAATGATCCACTAAGAATAAATTAATAATAAAAACCAAATTCAGGCCAAGTAAGGTCAATATATAAGTATAGGGTATAGATCAATTGTATACAGATAAAGATGGAGTTCAATAATCCAATAACATCATGTGTTACAACAGTTTATCACCATCTGATTATTAATCTAGAGTATGGTGACGGTTGTTACTTTAGAATATTTGGTGCCTTTCATACCCAAAGTTTAGTATTTTTGATTTCACTGGGATTCGCTGAAGATAGAAGTTTGAATTTGGAGTTTGAATTTGGAGTTGTATACAATTGATCTAAGTATAAATAACAAATATAAAAACAAAGCATGGATCCACACCAAGCACAGGACAAAAATATCTTTCTCAAGAGAACATCAGTTCCAAATTATCCAGTACTGATTCTAGTTTTAATTTAACTTAATAACTTGTAATATTTCTATACTGATACTCTAGCCAGAAAGATAATTACAAATTAGTTAGTCAACATAGAGCAAAGAATTTGTAATTTGCATCAAATACTTCATGAAACCAAAAGATGAGTGTTGAAAGCTTAACTTCAAAGCCAAAATTGGCACAAAGTTGCTAGATTTTTCTGGTGTATCTGAATCAAGTTTTGTAGTTACTTGAGAAAGATTGATCAATATAATATACTATAAATTAACAATAGCTGATTATTAATATGATAAATGATAATATATGGGAAATAAATAATTAATACATCATTCAAAATATTATAAATATTAATTATTAAGTGATAAAGGATAAAGATAAAATATGAATATATATTATAGTTTTAAGAGACTTACAAACATTTGTAAATGTAAATATAATTGTAAATGCAAATGTAAATGTAAATGTAATTGTAAATGTAAGCTGAGAGGTAATGATAATTTTAAAATGATTGTATCTGAATAATTTCAAGTAATATTGGTTTCAGGACTATATTAAATGTACTGGGAAGGAAATCAAATATAGTTAACTTCCCGAATTTCTGCTTTTGGGTGTACAAAGACAGACAGGATCAAACAATGTTGGAAAATTTGCGGCAGCAACATGAGTCTACTCTTGTTATGACTACAGCAGATATATCTGGTCAATACTGACTTGTTATAAAACATATTGTGGTTATGAATCTAAGTATTTAAATGTACATATTTAAACAATTTGACTAACCCAGTGACAGAGGGTATAAAAATGTAACTAGATGTTGCAGATATGCAGATGAAATGACAAGAAATTTTTGATGAAAAGTTTCATTTTGAATCTAGCTTATAAATTATTTATTATTAAATTATGAGTGATGAACAAAGTCAACATATTTTGTTACACTTTTCTATCAAAGAGTTAACAATTTATTATAGTAATTTATTGGTTCAATGATCAAACTGCTTCAATAGGGATCACATTTCTTTCCTGGTTCACTTTTATTCTCCACTATTTGAGTCACCTCATTAACTTAGCTAATGAGATGTAGAGATATCCTTCTTCAGTACATGACTATTTTATTTTAGTTCAAGGGTCACATGTCAGGTTTCTAAATCATTGTCGCAAGTCATTTGAGGTGTGAAATTTATAATAGGGGTCTTAATAAGATAGGGTCTTCAAGATAACAGATAGTAGAAAATTGTAGCAAATCACACAGGATATGAGCTACTGAGCAATTTTTAACTTTCAATATTGTGGTTTTGCAGTGGTGCTATCAAATAATTCTGTACCTTATTATAATTCTCTGTACCAGCCCGATGCCAGCTGAAAGAGCTCAATTGTTTGACAGAACAATTCTCAGAATTTAAATTTAAGACATATGTAAATTTTTAGATGAGAATACATGTAGCTTTAAACGTTAAAAAATTTTATTTGAAATTATATAAATGTAACAAAAATAAAACGTAAAGCTTTTTTCGTTTATATGCATGTTTGTATGCATGAGGCAGGCAGAGATATTAAATCTGAGCTTAAAATTCTAAATTTGTTCAAATTATTAGCCTAGCAGACTTCTGCTGACTTTCCATTTTTAACAGTGCAGTTTTTATGCTTATTTAACAGGTAAAACAACAGCTCATCATGCGTCTGTTCATACATGTGTTATAATTTCTATCAATGTTACTATAAATATCTCAGGTAACATATTTTATCTACCACCAGGTGGGGTAAACATTAATTCCTTACATCATTTTATTGTAAAATACAAACTCCAGATGTTTGTGGCTTGTTTTTTGGCAGAACTCTTACTATAAAAAAATATTGCATGCTACTGGGTTATTTAAAAATAGAATTTCTTTTCTGAATTTTTCATTTTTTAACTTATTATTTTACCAATAGGGATTTTGAATGAAGAGTAATTTATAACATGCTTAAAAAACAATTCATTACAGTCTATATTATAAAAGAAATCTTGGTTAAAACAAGATTGTTTAAGGAATGGTTTTGCAGAATTTGGATGAGTAAGAAGGTTGTGCAACTGCAGAAAATGTAGCTGGACGAAATGAGGGCAGGGAAGGGAGAGAAAGATCTGTGTATTTAGAACAACAGTCATGTCATTATATTAAAATTAGAACTGATCTTGAATAATCATTAAAAATCGAGGAATATTATTGAGAAGGCACTCAATTTTCCATGGTGTTGACCTTGTCTCCAGTATGACTGTAATAAAACTCAGAAAAATTCAATTTAAGAAGAATGTGCCTTTGTATTGATCTTCTGACTCTTCAACCACAATTTTAACTAGTTTTTACCAGAAACCTGATTATCTTACAACTATTTCTAACTATACTGTCAGAATAGATTTCCAATTTCTACTGCAGCAGTTTTTTTTTTAGTGTGTTTAGAACTTGAACTATATAAAGCGTGTTCTTCTGATCTCTACAACTTTAAGATTTTCTTTATATATCTTGTCCAAATATAAAAGAAGAATAAGCCTTCAGCAGTCTCTACAATAGTGAAGCTGCAGTGAACAGCCTTTTGATATTATCTTACATTTAACATCCATAGAATTTGGTAGAAGTAATAAAACTAAAACTTAGCCAGACAAAATGTTGAAATGCCATAAATTGTACCTCAAGACTAGACTAGACTAGCAGGGAGGGTTCTAACAGAAATAAATATCTCACAACCTCTTTCTTATTTTCATAGAAATACAATTAGGAAATGGAAACTCAATCACCTTAATTACTTTTTCAACACAGAATGTAATCTATGATTGGTCAACATTGCAACACTGAACTGGTTTAGACATAACCACAAATACCACTCATGGGAAATGTAGAGTTGCAATATTGACATACAAAGATGCCCTGGAAGTGTAAGCATTTCCTGCCCAATTAAGACCAGGTTCAACAGTAATAATTCCACACCGGACAACTGTATTTAATACAAATTATGAGGATACCCTGTGACCATCACTAATATCTGGTTAAGGGAGATAAATGATGATAAAAGATCACTGAGCAACATGATGTGTCAAAAAATAATGGCACTTCCCTTTGATATAGTCTTTTTTCAATTTGAGAAAAGAGGCCGCATATTCTGTCTCATTCTGATGGCAAAGATCAAATTCTCCCATGTTATGTTTTCTATTTTAAGAACAACAAAATTTAATATTATAAATGAGAGTTACATGTTGCTATCATGAAAACATTATTTGTTCATTTTCATTCTATTGTTACTCAGTATCAACACATTAAGGAAATTGGCGCCGTGAGACTGAATCATGATAGGAGATGAAACATTTTTAATAAAATACATTTTGATAGGGTATCATTGAAACTAAAGCCTGATTCACAACACAATAATTTTTAGCCTTTAATTATAAATCTTTTTTAGTGTAAAACATTAAGATATGGTCTCATTTCTGTATTATTAAATGACCTAATCACTGAACCTATGCCATATTCTAAGTTGTGCTAGATACAATGGATCATACAATACATCCTAATCATGTGACAAACAACCTTGGAAATAATTCAGACCTTCTCAGCAGTAAGCATGTACCATGATAATAGTTTTAAATCTGTTTTAGCATATTAGCAGCGTAGGCTTCTTATCCTGCATTTTTTACATGGGCTTGCTTGGTTTGCTTTTACCTGCTGATTAATGTTAATATCCGAAACAAATGTCAAAAGTCCAAAAGTTTATTACCAAGTCCACCACTCCAATGTGAACCAGGCTTGAATCTATTCCCTACCAAGTGATAAAAACTCTTATATAAAAGGTGTTAATTCATTGTGAATTGTAGAAACCTGGCACAATTCCAACACCATCAAATATTCAACTCGAAATTCCCATGAAAATTGTGAAAACATTTTAGACTAATAAAACCAATTATCTAGATTTGTGGCATTTTATTTTCAAATTTCACCACCAATTTTTGTCCATTATAATCTGAGACTTATATTTCAGAAGATCAATAAATCTGCCAGGGAAATATGATCTTGTAACAATAATTCCACAGTTTTGACAACAAACATCATTATAACAAATATTAATCTATAATAAATATCAATTTAAAGGGCATACCAAGCTTAATTCCATCAACTATAAATGTTTGATTTGGAGTAGGTTTCAAAATAACGGTATTCTAAGTTTTTTTAAGAGTATTAGTGAGAACATTCCAGCAACTTAGTATAGTATATAAGAAGTTATGGAAGGTTAGTTGAGATGACTTGAGATTTGATATCCATTGAATTCTATTCATGTAGCCGACAAAATTGAGCAAGAATGACAATCTATTGCAAATGACGAAAAACCTAGAAATTAGAAATGTCATTAAAAGTATACATACTCGAATTGGAGTCTTCTGAAGGCAGGACTCTTCGGACTTTTCAGACTCTTTCGGACTCATCAGACTCAGTGGACTCCTGGGGGAAGTCGGAGTAAAAACAAAATCATCAGAAGCCACAGACATATTGCTGATTTAAACAACTTTAATAAACTAACTGACAAATATTGACAATATTAATTTCCTGAGAAGTTCAAAAGGAAAGAGAAATCGACACCCATTTCCTGTAAATCAGATAATCTAGGTTCCGAAATATACAGTAACAGGAACTAAATCTAGAATAGTCCATTATAATCACAATAGGTTGATCAACATTGTTTTAAATACAAAACAACGTCGCTGATTCCAGAATCTCACACAACACCTAGCAACATCAATGACAAGACAAATTCAATCATGAAAAACAAGAATAACAAAAAAAAACAATTGAACTTGAAAGACAAGATCCATCAGAAAATATACCTTTCCATATTCTTGGATCATGGGAAAAAATGTAACTGACTTTAAGATAGATCCCAAAATATAGTCTACCTTAATTCAAAGACAAGTCAATGTAAGACCCTTCTGATTAGCTCAATTAACAAATACAATTGTTCCTCACAGATATACATCCTTCACAGCAACAATTTAAAATATTCAACAGAAACTGTTTTGAATCCCAATTCTATGCAAACTTGTACAATTATGATGTTATCCTTGTTGCATATGAATTTTGTAGGAAAGGTGCCTAGTGTAAGAGTAATACCAAGAAAGAAATTTTAAATTTTATTTCCCCCATCTATATGTTATCTTGTTTATAGTATATTTATCTGTCTAATTTGTCTCTTATCTTCAGATGATGAAATATTTACAGTTGTTGAAACTGTAAGTTATGAAATGAACTGGAAAACAAGATAACTAGAAAATCAGACTGGAAGATTACATAGATAGTCTATATATAGAATTTTCAGTACTGTACGTCCTTATGGTCAAGAGGGTCAATCAAAACTTTTCACTTTATATAGCCTTAATCTGCAATCAAGTCACATTGTATTGAGTTAGCTACTGTACCAAAAATTAAACTCTGATTGCTTAGATGTTTTCAAGCTTGTTATTGATAATTGCTTCATTTACCTACATATTTTCTTTGAAAATACATGATATGAAAAATCTTAAGTGAATTTTCTAAAACTTGAAACTTTGGAAAAAACATGCCTTGCCTCCCCAACAACTCTGGACACAGTACAGATTTTATGAATTAACAGATGACACATATTGTCTCTACAGTTGGTCTTAACTGGTGACCTTTCAGGCATTTAGTCACGCTGGATAACCTGAACAACCTAAATCATCATATAATTAATAGAGAGGAAGTGAAAATGATAAGGAAAAATAACTAGTTGATAATTAAAGGCGTGGTATGGAATAATAACCTTAACATTCACGATCTCTTGCCACTATTTCCTGTTATCTCTACAGCTCCATCGCCAGGAATGAATTGATACTCAGAAGATTTTTACTCAGAAAATTTGAAGAATTAAGGCCAAGAGAACTCTTTTGTGGTAAAAACGTATTAAAATCTATATCTTTTGATTTTGTACAGAGACACTATACATGTATAAATGAATCAATCTCTGCCGAACTGAAGAAGGTTTAATTCTCACTGGGGCCAATCCCCACAGACACCAACCTAACAAAGAGGCTGTATCTCTTGAATACAACTGCTATGCCATAAACTCGATAGTCTTGGGTTCTTTACCTTCACTAAGTTGTATCTTAAGTAGCTTAGCTTGGATAGAGTATTAGAGTTTTGAAAAAATACTAGCAAACTAGGACACGGAGAGAAAAATTGTAAACTATAAAAAATTATGTATATATGTATTTATAATTTACATGTTTGTATTTAAGGTTAAAACATCAACATAAATGAGATTTAAATTATCATCTTTAACTTAAATATTATGTTCACAAGATCTCTTAATATCACAAACTTTTAACATAGAAAAATGACAAATTAGATATTAATATCACAGTCAACTTAAATCATCATTTATATATATATCAAAAAGTAGTAGTTTTAAGATAATATTATCCTTCAGTGTATATTCTTTTGATTTGCTTTTTGTTCCAGGAACAAGCAATTTTTAATCATTATAGAAATGAAACCTGAAATTTTCCAGTTAATACAATTGTTGTTTCAAACTATTCATTTCCATGTAATAATAGATCTTTTTTAGAATTTTAGTAAACCATTCCAAAAGATCTGAAATTTTTGGGTCTAATTCATTTCTTCTGCATTTATCATTGTTTTTTAAGTAACACATGTGGTATGTATACGGAGTTGAAATTGATATTTATATGCTGGTATAACATATAATAAGATGACTACATCAATTTATTAAACACTTATTGAGGTACTTACGTGTCGTTCTCATTAACTTGTGAAGCTGATCTTTTTCTATCAAGTTTGGTCACACTTTTGGTTCGTTTTAAATTTGAACGTAGTCCTTTCTTAGAGAAGAAACTCTGAAATATGAGAATAAAGAACAGATGTAAACTGAGAAGATAGTATAAGATATATACCTGTATTAAACTATCAACTTTACAAATAGATAGGATGGCAGTGGGGTAGCTCAGTTTGTAGCAATAAATCTTCTTACTAATATCATTGGCCAAATGGAATTTTTAAAAATAATATAAAGTTAACAGATCTAGTTACAGCTCAATGTATTAGATGTTCTGAATGGGTAAGCATATTCTACCTTCCGAGAAAATGGCCACAAAAGATATTGTAACTTAGCTTAAATTAAATAAATTTGTCTTAGTTTGAATCCTGTATAAGGAAAGAAATCTTATGTAATTTTCCAGATGGACTAACTGGTCAAGATGGACTAACTGGTCAAGTAAACAAGTCTTTTGAATATCTTTATTAAAACTCCTAGGGAGTATATATATATATATATATACCCGATAAAAATCATAGAAGGCCATAACCATAGTATTACTTCAGAGAAAACATGTATTTATCGTAAGAGATCTTAAAATTTAAATAATTTGTCTTAGTTTGAATCCTGTATAAGGAAAGAAATCTTATGTAATTTTCCAGATGGACTAACTGGTCAAGATGGACTAACTGGTCAAGTAAACAAGTCTTTTGAATATCTTTATTAAAACTCCTAGGGAGTATATATATATATATATATACCCGATAAAAATCATAGAAGGCCATAACCATAGTATTACTTCAGAGAAAACATGTATTTATCGTAAGAGATCTTAAAATTTATTTCCATCATATACCAAAGAAAAACACCACATAATCAAATACCATAGAATCTTGATCTATGAAAACATGCTGTACATGTCTTTTAGTAGCTTCATATGTATGCATGATATTATCTAAAACATGCAGTACTGCTATAATACAATGTGAAATATGATGTTGGTTTTTTATGATAAAAGACATAAGTAAAATACAGTGTGAGATAAAACACATTTAATCTGTATCATATATCAGTAACATGTAGCAGATATTTATCATCTACAATATTTTTAAAGACACTGTCCCAGATGCATTAAGAAAAAAAGTTCAGTATCTACCAAAATTCACTACATGTGACAAAAAATAGGTCCAGTTTTCCAAAATGAAATAGGTCCTGTTTTAAAAGAAATACAGCAATCTGATTTTATGACTGGAACAGGAACTCTGGAATTGTCTTTAGTTAAGATTTCTAAAACTTGTCCCAGTCGCTTCAATTTTTGTTACATACACTATTTTGTTGGTTAAATTCAGGAAAATTAATTGATTAGCTAAATGAACTCTCCAGTGTCATCACTTGTTTACAATCATTCCATAGGACTATTTTGGATTTTAAGGTTGGAGCAACTTTAAGATCAAATGTATGACATGTGACAGAAAATGTAAAATATGTAATACAAAATATATATGGCCTTATCTTGTCTTATACTATAAGTTTAAATGTTACTATCTGACATACATCAGTAAATCATTATTTTCAAATCTTTTTACACCATCTAAATCTGAATTATTCAGATATTTTAAGCACTGCAGACTGCAGGAGAATTGCTTACAATTACAGAGCACCTTAAGGCACTCCTCAATTTTTGTCTCTGTGGTTTAGCAATATGGTAATTGTTATGGATCTTGATTTTTTTTTTTGCTCAAGATTCCTGATTAAAATTTTCAAACTTACAATTGAACAGATTTATTTTAACTTGATCCAGTACCTTGTTTCTGATATTAAATGTCATCCTCTATATAAACTTTTAGGATGAAAATATCCATGATGAATACTTTAATTATGAAAAAAAGGAAACCCTTATTACAAATAGACATATTTCTTTATTTCTAAATTAACTCCAACTGTACAAACATCATTTTAGTTAACAGCCAAATAAACTAAAAGTAAAGACAGAGTTATATCCCCTTGGTTAGTTTAAACGTATGAATAATGTTTCAGTCACTACTGGTATGAATTATCTTAAGATTTTAGATGGTTGATATGAAATCAGGATAGTAAGTTGTTTTAAATAGGGTTAAGTTTTCATTGGTGACATCATGATATCTGTAAACTTGGCTTATGTCTGTGAGAATGTTGAACAAACAATGGCAGACATGATATTTTTTTCAATGTGAAGCAGACCAGTCTTCAAAATAAGTAAAATGGTCTTACCGCTAAACGAGAAGATGTGGAAGAAGGAGTGGTATCCATGGTTTCTTCTCCAGAAAAACCAGAAGACACTAGTGGAGCTGATCCTCGTCTTTCATTTAATCTATCCACTGAGGAATCTGAAATTATAAACAGTTCAATATTCAGTTAAAAAATAAAAACCTATAATACACAGCAGGTGCTACAAACATAGCTTGTCAGACATCGTAACATACACCAATGCATATTTTTTATAAATGGCATATTAGTAAAAGATGGCTTGGAAAGCAAGAAAATATTAACCAACCATATTTTTTTTTTCATAGTTTCACATTGGTCAAAGATATTACAGAATCTACGAATAGCAAATCGCTAAAATCTTGCCAAATCAAATTATACTCAATTAACAAGAAGCGACAAAGTGGTTTTCTTTTGAAAGATGGTGGTAATAAGATATATGTGTATAAAGGAATTTGAACAAATCCAATCTTTTGTCTGTTTCATTTTAGTAAGATAATGTAAAAATGTTGGCAAACTTTATGAGTTAAAGGGATTGTAAAGAGGTTTTCTAAACTTTTTATGTGTATCAGGGACACGGAATTGCACCATTCCAATTTTCAATCAGATGTCTATAGTTCCAGCAATTCCACTAAAATTTTGTGACATCACTAATTGAGAAATTTGCTTTTTCACATAAGGCCCTTTGCAATAAGTGATGTCATCTAACACCTAGCTAAGTGGAATTGCAGGAACTACAGACGTCTGATTGGAATGGTGCAAATGATGCTATCAGTGTCCCAGATACAAATAAAAAATTAAGAAAACCTTCTTACATTAATCCCTGTAAGGTAGATAATAGTGTGTACTGCACTATGGATATATTAGATTCCATTTAATATTCTGTCAATGCCAATTTTCTTGACTGTTATCATGTTTCTTTTAGCCTTTTTTTTAATTGACATATTTTACAAAGATATTAATATAGATATCTTAAGGTCCTCAGAGAAAAATATCAGTCATCAAAGTATATACGACCTTCATAGTTTTATCAAGGTCTTCACAAGTTCAGTTCACCTTAAGTTATGAACATTTTATTAGTCAGTGGTAACAGAAGAGCTAACACTGTAGTCCAGTGTTCTGTCCATGAAGCAAATCAAAATTTAGAATCGCTAGAAGATTTCTGCACATGAATAAAAGATTTAAATTGTAAAATTCTATAATAAAGCAGAATATCCAGCCTGTCTTTCTGCTACGGCTATGAATTTAAGCCAAATATTAACCTGATCTGTCATTTTCACACCTTTAATATCTGTTCAAATGGTGTCCACCCAATATCCAAAATGATTTGTTGACAGGCTAAGTATATTAACAATAATAATCATATACAATAAGTATATAAACAACAGGTGCTCTGAGAGGATTAAGGGATTAAGAGATAATTCCCTGTCAATCATAAACATACTAAATGATTTATAACATTCATCCCTCTTAACCTAATACCTTATTATCCTCTATAATATAACACATAGCAAATGAATGAATGTTGAATGAATGAATGAATGAATGAATGAATGAATGAATGAAGGATACAAAAAGGAAGAATGAATGAGCTTCAAGAAGACAGACAAAATCTGAAATACACATCAATATTTTACATCTTAGTTTATCAGTCCTTGACCAAATGTTTGACGTAGATCTTTCCTCTACCATCAGTATCTGTCTAGAATAATGTTATCAAATCATCAGATATTTTCACCAGGGTAAAAAATAGAACCAAGCATATGACTCCATCTGCTTCCTCCCAAAATTCAAAGGTTCTTCATCTTCTAATGTTTCAAGACCTTGTAAAAGTTAAACAAGTATTTAATTCTATCAGACTCTCATATCCACTATACATTGTATAGGAAATAACCTGTTAGATAATCAATGACTAGTCAATAGATTTAAATTGATCTAGAAACAAGTGAGTCATGTTATAAGTCAGGTACTTTTATTATGTTAGTCTGTCCTGTAATTTCAATATATGTATCTCAATGAAACAAAATCTTACACATTTTTATAAAACATGACCCGTATTAATATCTGAATTAAGACAAGTATGACATGTCATTCAATTTTTATATGTAAGGGGTTAACAGCTCAACTCATCAAAGTATTGTCATGACATAGTAAAAAGCAATTCTATATCTTCCTGCATGTACTTAAGCTCTAAACAGACAACACTCCAACTCACTACTTTCTATGATATCAGAGAGTGGGAGAAACTTGTCCTTGAAAAAGCCTTATTAGAGCTCTGTGTTTCAAACCACTTGTCATCTGGGGTTTTACATGTTTTGGGTGGTACAGATGTGAAAAATACATGATTTGCATCTTTGTGAGCAAGAGGTTCAGAAATGGGGATTCAGCTTCAAATACTCGGACATTGGCAACTATAATGCCTTCTGGAGGAAACTGACACAAGATATGACAGGTAAAAGAACCACACCTCACAAACTTCTTGCTAACAACAATATCAATAGTCCTTAATATAGCTATTTCACAGTTCCTGTCAGTCATGACTGGCAAAAAAGTTAGTAAAGATTCATGAAAATTAATTCAAGAAAGTCATGTTCTGTACCTGAGGTGAATAAGTCAAAAGAGATATCTACGTCATTTAAACATTACATATATACACGACATATACAACAACAAACAACTTACGAAAACAATGAGTAAGAAATGGTAACATTCTAAATCCTTTTAGTAACTTAAGCTATTCGAAAACTATCACAGACCGAAACGAAACGAAAAAATAAAATGACAAAACCACAGACACTCACATTGACAAACATAGAAATGTCGTCATCGCTGGTAGTAAAAATGAATCATTGAAAATCCATAAAGTAGGAAGCTATTCACCACACCTTATTCTTGTGAATGTTATTACGGATTGAATCTGGAGTGATGACAGTCGACCAGGTAAAAATCAATAGAATTATAAATACAAGAGTTTTACAACAAATTACATGCTCTTATAGTTATAGAGAAATATAATAAACAATAGTTGATAACTAATACTTCAACATATCACTTCTTTATAACTCTTAAAAACTATTACCTTATGAATATTGTTATGTATCAAAATGAACAATTTCACACTTGAAAGAATTACATTGCACAGCCTAAATAATGCCACTTGAAAATGGAAAGATGATTTTATTTAGAATTCTAAAGACATTTTTCTATGTTCACTGAAGATATTGTCATTTAAAGATATGTTTCATTAGAAAAGAAACTAGTGTTTTTAAGATAGTTTTTTTCTATTTTAACAGATATTTCTATATTTGAAACAAGATATTCCTATAATTTACTTGATATATGTGAAGACCTCCTGAACTTTTCTATTTACTAGTCATGTTTATGTCATGGATGATTTTTAAGGTTATAATGGAGAGTACAGACAACAGATATTTTTAGTTTATTTCCCTAACATGATGATGCTTTGTATTAATGACAGAGTAAGCCTATCTTGATTCCCATCACATGCACACGTGACATTCAAATCCAATGTACATCCAAGAATAAATCTGGAATAAATCAAGACGCAGGAAGTGATAACATTTAGGTTAAAATAAATGCTTTTTTCATTATCGAAGTCAATAAACCAGAGGACCAGTCCTGGGTCAAACATTAAAGGTAAAAATAGTCACGAAGTATGTGTGTTATATTTCATCCTATTTTTTACATTAAAGAGAGGATCTGTCATAAGAGAGTTTTCTAGGTCTGTCTGTCCACATCAAAGACATTCCTTGATGACAGGTAATCAGGACAGGTAACTCTAGCTGGACATCATCCTTGTTTACCTCTCATTTTATTATATAGGCTAGGTAACACTGATCTCAGGGATTGTAGGATGAAAAGAACAGAAGATGGACATCCCAAATATTAATAAAAAATCAGATATCATTGAATGAAAATAGAGAGCAAAGACACCAATAGAAGGATGGAAGCAGAAAATTTGGAATCGGGTGAAACAGATGAATATTTGACAGTATAGAAATACTAAATTTTAATATTGGTTCTTCAAATTCCCTTCTATCTTTCAGGTTGAAGATTGAGTTCATGAAAAATTAGTTTCTATTAAAAGGGCTTCTATATTTATACCCTATTATGAATTTCCTCCTGTTTACATAGTACAACAGACAAGTGACTATATGAATTTGGTTGAAAGTCAGAAGTGAATGTAACCCTTCGACTACTGGTTCAAAGGTTATACATGTAGTATCACATACAATTCATAAATCAAGATGGTTAAATGTAAATGTTGTAAAAATATATCTTGATTCCAGACCAAATCAATACTTGTAACAGTGACCTGACAGAGGTCAAATCTTATTGTCATTCCAACTTCATCAAATCTTTCCTAACATTTACTTGTCTGTATCCAATACACTCTTCATGACAAGTGGGAGAGAGGGTGAAAAAATAGAGCTGACAGTAGAAGACAATAATATTGGAATTACAGTCAATCTTACCTTGTCCAATAAAAACATAAATTATTTAAGATACAATCAAAATCTTCAGATCTTCAGAAATTCTTACTTTTCTGTCTTGCGTCTGATCTTATTACCAAGATATTTTCTGATATTATCCTAAAACTACCACTTCACTTCCAGGTTACTTATTCATGGAATGTGACAATTTTATCTTGAAACAACAATTGTCTACCAACTTTCACTACACAGTGGATCACAAATACAACTCCTTCTTTTTACAAGTGATTATAAACCTCCTTCTAAAAACAGTCAACAAACTAGGACAAAAAACAAGTGTTAAACTAAACAATCCAGTTTGTAGTGTTGATATTGTGTGAACATTGAGTCATAAGATCCTATTCTAGTTGACAGACTGATACTGAATATTGTCATATTACTATACTGTACCCAATAACCTCTAGTTTACTCCAGTTTTATGACATTATTATTATAATCATATTCATGCTTTATGCTAATTTTCTTTTCACTGTTTTGTTACATGGCTCTGATTAAATCAAATGGCTATATAATTTGATAAACTATCCTGTTGCCATATGGTATTAGATTTTCAAATTGATTTCAGGCTTAAAATTATTTTTATTGCATCGTTTTGTTATTTTTAGAAAATCTAATTACAACTAATAACTTTCATAGCAATTTTATTGATGAAAACTTGAATGCAATGAGTCTAATGTATTTGAGAAGAAAACTGAACCAATAAGACATTGCTAGGTTTCTGTTTAATTCAATTTGACTATCAATTTACATATATTGTAAATTACTCAATTTCATTATCAAGTAATTATTAAATGATAAACTCAGATTAACCCTATAGTTTTACACATCGTAATGGCCACTGAAGATCTCCTTACACCATGAAACTGAAATATCAGTCAAGGCAAGAATTGTACAAGAATAAATCAGAAGAACCATTACTAAAAGAGTCAATAAATCTATCACAACAGAGTCATAACAGACATAGGTTATCAAAAGCCCAGCTTCACACTTCTGATTGTATACCACATAATCCCTGTGGTACAATTTGATACAATAAGAAAAAATTTTGCAGGACACCATTTAGCATAACTTGTAGATCATAGACTATCAAAAGTTATTCAATATGTTGATAACAGTAATAACCCTTGAATTATGATAGAGTGTTATGAATAAATTACTGTTATGATTATCAAATATCTAATATATGTAATCTGAATATGATAAACTGTAGTAAAATATTTTAAATATTCAATATGTTACGTCAATAGGTTATCATTGTACAAATATAATATCATGTGATATCTACTCAATGTAACTCTCAGCGTATAGTATTACAGGGAGAAAGAGTAGGACGTAATGCTGTAACTTTTTATACTGAAAGAGTCCATGAGCAACTTTATTTCACAGAAGAACAATCAGCTAAGACAGATTAGGCATTAAAGTTAAAGAGGTCACGATATTATTACCATTGCCCATTATGACAAAAATAATAACGACAGGAACCGGTTAAGATGCACATGTGTAGACATGACATATCCGCCTTTATGTTACCGATTGGCATTCTGACAGCCAAACTAAGCTGGCTTAAATTAAGCCTTGTTCTAAGCACCTCTGAAGTAGATGCAAGTTAAGGCAGCTTAAGTTTAACTGGATGGGTTTAACTGGAAGGGCTTGAACTTTAATTGTTGAACAGATAAGTATCTGTCAGTATTTAGGAGGAGCTCAATACATAATATTTTTGATGTTTAAAGTACAAATACAACTTACTATAACAACTGTTGCAAGTTGCCTATAATCCACATTTGTACTTTTTACAGCCACTTTTATAATTTCTAGGCTAGCATGCTGTTTCTGCATCCTTGAGATTATTCATTGAACAATAAATATATATTTATCAATATAAGAAATATTTACCTGTAGGTACAATAGTTTGTTCTGTATCAACTATAAATAGTTTTGTTTTAGAATTATCACGTAATTTATCCTTTTTATCACAGCATTTGCTGACTGGCCAGCAAGGACACAAGTACTCCATCATGGTTATCACTTTATACACTGGTAGTAAATAGGCTTTGTATATTCGCATAAACAGGGCAATTCTTACAGTTTTTCCTTAGCAAAGAATCAAATTGATTAACATTTAGTGACACTGTTACCATTTTAATAAAGTTTCTTATCTATATACCTTACAATACTTTAACCATTCTAACTTAAAAGATACTATACAATAAATATAAAATTTCTGTTCCAAATACCATGCTATGCTTTTCATGCACTATACTGACTATAATGTTCATCATCTAACAATGTTGCTTACTGTCCACTCCAGATATTTTTTCACCAATTAAAATGGATATATTGTCAATTTGTACCATTACACTTTTCTAACTAGCATCATTAGTTTAACTCCTGTCAACCATTATATATTATTTAAATGTAGAACTTTGTTGGATTTTTTGATCATTGGCATGGATTTATTTAATCATGTTGACTTTCTATCCAACCAAACAAAGTTAATCATAAATCCAAGAAACATCTTGTTCGTGTTTAATTTGGTCTGATATTTTACAAGTATAAAGTAATTGCTGATTCTGATAAATATAAATTCAGGAAGGCAATAATGTCATCCACTGTTAGAACCAATAGCTTTTTTGTTCCTCAAGACACACATCTTGTGAGTGGGAAACAAATAAAATGTCCATCTTAATTGTAGATACCTAAACTTCCAATATCCAATGTAGTTTATTCAGTATGTAAATCAAGCATTTAATCCAAATTATTGTTTTTTTACAAGTACAAGGAAATATTCACTATTTCCACAGTTTGTGAACAGTTTGTAATATCCGCAAATCAAACAGGTAGATCAGTTGACAAAGTAAAATTGTAATTTAAATGTAAGTGATACCATACGATTCACCAATATTATAAAATATTATCATCTATCTATAACTATATCATACATTACTTGCATTTGTGAATCTCTCGTTTTCTCATTTACTTTCATATGGTGAATTTCCAAGCTAAATGTTCAATCCCCATTTTCATGGATATCAGATTATAACTTGTGTTGTATTATACAAGTTCTTACCAACTACATTACACATTTCTACAAATCCAAAAATATCACATTAATAATACATCCCTGGTTTTTTTAATATACTAATGTTTCCACATAAATGAAAGTTCAATTTCAATTTTATTCTTCTCTAACATTCAACAAAATGTTTGGAAGGTAACTGTAAATATATCAAAATTAGGTTATCCACTGATATGTAATATCGATATTCTGGTCCAATCAGTCATCAATCCATGGTAAATTAATTACTTTGAAGCAATTAACCTATTATTTGCATAAAAATATATCGTAAACAACCTGATTGGCTAAACAAGACGATCATCAGTCACTATACCTTTAATAGCAACCGTTTAATCAACATGCAAATATTAACCAATTAATCTGCATAAAAAGGTCACCATCTATAAAATGGTCAAAGTCAGA
The DNA here is from genome assembly GCF_000327385.1 of Lottia gigantea. Taxonomy (NCBI): domain Eukaryota; kingdom Metazoa; phylum Mollusca; class Gastropoda; family Lottiidae; genus Lottia; species Lottia gigantea. Next base: position 2,077,263 of record NW_008708301.1, read on the forward strand.
TCAAAACTGGACTAGTCCATTCATCAAGCTTAGAAGGTCAAAACAATTTTTAGTGTAAATTTAAACTTTGATTTAAATTGTGAAATGATTTCGAAAATCTCATTAAACCTTTGAATATGATCTGAAAAAATAAAACAAATAGTCTATCTACAAATGCCTACTTCACCTAAATAATCAAATAAATCAATTCAGTCCAAAAGTTCAGGTAACTGTCAGTTTAAAATCACTTAAAACTCTGAAATCCTATTATAAACAAATCACCATCACTTAATATATCATGACAAACTACTTATCAGATATACTTCATATAAAAAAAACAATTAGACAACATATATAACTATCAGTCAGTATTCTGTATAAACTATCTAATTAATGTTGTCTTTTCCCTGTCATTATCTTCATCAAATATATCCATAGATAAGTCGCTAGGACCAAAATAAATTATGTTTGAATTTTGTTGAAATCATGAGTCGTAATTAGGAGTTTAATTAGTAAGCTAAGTTAATTAACAATTTATCACCTCGACAACATATTCATCATCAGAATATTTCGACCCCCTTCAGGTCATACGTTATTTTAATAATCATCTAATATTCCTCTTCTAAATGCACATATTTTGTCAAATTGTTTCACAATCTCATTTAGTTGTTGCTATAAAAACACCAAATAACAATGATAACTCTGTGGACTCCTTATTAATGATGCCAACTGTCAACCTCACAAATAGGATACTCTAAGAATACCAATATAGTGGACTCTTCAAAAAAAATTACATATAACTTATCCACTATTCCAAATTCTTTTTTTGATTAGCACTATTTACAGTCTATCTAAGCAATGGAATTTCTACCACTGATTAAAATCTTCATTCTTAATATCTGTACAATTATCTTCAATAATAATAATAAATAAGATAAAATGATGACAGTAAAATAAAAATCCAGTTTGTTTCAATTTTGAATGTAAAAAGGGCAACCAATCAGAAAATATTTTCAAATGTGAAAGATTATCCAATCAAGTTTAACTATTTTATAAAATGTTAAAGGTTATCATGATCAATCAGCTATCATTAATAGGTTTTTATATACATCATATTCATATCTTAAATATTCAAATTCAGGGCTGTATGCGCTGCCTCTTTTTTCTGATGAAATCAAGTATTGTCAGTTGTAGTCAATCACAGAGTCTCCTGTTGTCTAATACTAACATAGAGAAACATCAAGTATTACCTTAAACCATGTCATCTGTTGTAATAATGCCAACTTAGAAATACATTGTATCAATGTTACTGTTGTGCTATTAACAGCATTGACTATCAAGTTATTCAATGTATTATCATATAGATTATATTTATATATTGGACATTAATATTAAAATTCCTACATATATTAATAATAATTGACATTCCTTATTGTCATATCTATGCAAATAATATACTACTATTATAAAACCACAAAACAAGACATGAACTCTCATCAATTTTCTTTCACAATTAATACCCCTTGATCACATAGTCAAAACAGACTAACGCTTACTGCGAAAATATTGTTTAAAAAAATATAACAAAAGCCCCAATTGTATCAATTGAAACCACCTGTATGAATGATGTATTCTATATTAAAAACACTCACTGACACTATTTATTAGAAGAACTCATGTGAATACAGTCTGTACTGTCAGATACTGATATAGTCATATCATTTTATAATTAAAAAATCACTAAAAAACTAAATATTTTCCATTCCTACATTAAACCACACTGGTATCAATAATAAATATAGTCATAGTACAAACAAAATCACAAGAAGAAATCTGCCATGAAACCATTCAAATCAACATCCATAATATGATAATGTTAAGGGCCTAGACATGAATCCAGTAATCTTCCTTGATCACATTTGATGGAAATGATGTAGTAAGCTATAGTGTCTATAGTATAAGAAATAGTGACCACTATCAGTCCATTTTACTACTAATTTTACTAAGATCACTATTTCACACATACAATTCCTTATTATTCTCTAAATGTGTATAATAGTATTACAAGAAAATATTTGCATCTTAAAAGCAAAAAAATAACTCCGCATTTTACATACTTTTCACAATAATACAAGACATGGGAAACCACTATTTCACATACAATAGTATACAATCCCTTACTTATTGTTAAAAACATCAACTCATTCTTCCTTAAACATAGTCACATGACAAACCCACCTTTTTTTCTACGTAACTTTTAAATTGTAAATGATCATCACGAATATAATTTGCATAATAATGAATTACGTAAGCTACTGTTTGTCTACAGTATAGCTAATCTATTAAAAGTTATTTGCATGACCTTGCAAATTAGCATATAATATAGAAAGTAAATAATTAGGTAAAGTAAACATGTTGATAATAATTTGATCTGTTTTTAGTAATTGAGAAACCTATAGCTTAGTCAGGATCTGAAGTATATTAGCCCAAAACCTGCTTTTTTATAAGGAAGTTTAGAGCTTGCTCGCTAACATAGGGATATTTGATTTTATCTCAGCATAATCTGAAAATTGGCTTTCAGATTTCTAAAGCTGGTATCACTCTTTGAGAGAGGAAAATTGGAAGAGCTGGCATGGACAAACTAAGTTTATTTGCAGATAAGACAAGGATCTTATTGTTTCAGGATGTACATTGCAGGAAGTTTTATTTTGCCTTCAAAGCACAGTTTTATTTTGCCTTCAAAGCACAGTTTTACCTTCATAAGCCCACATATTAAATAGGTTATGCATATATATATATATATATACAATGCTTGTTGTGAATTGAAACATGGATTTCAAGGTTTCAGAATGGGGATATATGTTTTAACAAAAGGTCCAATGTTCTCATATCTTTTCCTTTTATCAATTACATATTATGCAGTCTATATCAATAGTAATTATAGCCTCAAATATAAACATAAACTACAAGTCTCTTACTTATACTAATACTCCCCTACAATGACATAGATATATAACAAAACATTTATATATATCATATTAACTGTTTAATTCTATAAACAAATAAACTTGAAATGATATGAAATCAGAAGAAAATTCTTCAAAAATGTTGAATTGAATTTGATCTACTAAGCTTATATAATTCTGTGTTAACATTGAGAAAGCTTATGCTTGTTTCCAGCATGTTGGGAAATCCACATAGCTAATTAATAATATTATTTCAGCATGTTAATATACAATTAACTAAATTAGAAACAGGACAATTATTTAAATCTCAGTTGATATTTCAAGACTAAAACTAACCTTGTTGGACATATGTCTGATTAAAAAATATAAATGGACCCATTCATGTGTAATATGAGGTCTACTTTTGTCCAACTCATTGTCATGTCATGTCAAACATGTAACAAGTAGAAACTATAAACATTAACATCAAAGTTAACATCAAAATCCTCTCTTTAACACCTAGTACAACTCTACACTTGTCTTCACAACTCCTGGATTATTCACCAGTATTCTGACACTTGTTTTATACCCTTAAAGATCCATAAGTAAGTTCTGAAATGGCACGTTTTACATGTTTTTATCACAACACATCTACATACCTTTAAAGTATGTCTATCATCAAAACACAATGAAATTTTACATTACTGTACTCAAAGTTTTCAGCAACCCACAGACACAATGAAGCATCACTTAGAAAGACGAGCATATCATACAAAACTACCAACTAAGCAAATTTGATATTGCTATCAACACTAACAATCAAGAAATCATTAAAATTCAAATCACAATTTCACACTTAAACTTTATATTATCTGAAATCTAAATTTAGTTTTAAAACAAGATGTTTCAACATACCATGTTTTCATTAAAGATACCAGGACCTATTTCATTGCCTATTTTTTCAATAACAGAATTAAAATAGACACATTTAAGCTTTCCTCAAACAGATTTCCTCTAAATATTTCTTCATCCTTCTTGAAACTCATCCAAAATCCATTGTATGTAAATGTATCATACATTGTAATTTAGCAAGGTTGTATTGACATTATAGCTCATGAAATGCCTAAAATTCAGCACTTGATGCACATTTGATGTTTGTATAAGCCAAATGTGATTTAACAATGCATTTTGCAAATCTAAAATCTACAGCGTGCAATATCCATTGAGTTTCAATGGGCTTATTTACTTATTGTCTTCTTTAAACCATTATACCTAAAATTTACACATACATTTTTCACTATCTACACATTTCACTGAAAACTGAATTGATATTATCTCCTTTATTCAAATATAATTTTTCCCTTGGAATATCTTCATTCTTGATTCCACCAAGATGCTTTTCTTTTGGTTTTTTTGACTTACAAAATCAGTCATAAAAGAACAAACATTTTGTGAATTTTACATATTCCAAACATTCACACAAGTGTGTGTTTCACCATTACAAACTAACTTCCTTCCAAACACAATTTGTTGACCTCTTCCATTAACATTAATTAAATGGCTTCAAATCATCATTAATTATTGAGCACTATCCAAATAGTACAGTGACTGATTTTAAACAATATACTAATTTGTTCTACAGAATTACATCAACATGTTCCCACATCAGACTGTATTGGTCCTATCCATTAACTAACAGTCTGAATAAATATATCACAGTCATATTGACAGAAAATCAACCGAATTGGCTGTTTCTAACAAGAATCATAATCAAAGAGAAATAATTCATATTAATACTGTCAAGATAGAGCAATATATCTTGATAAAACATGCTAATATAACATCTCGGACATCAGATAGTACAAACTGTATCAGAGCACGATTTCTAGTTCCAAAGTTAAAGAGAGGAACATAAAACATTAAACATATTGATCTGTAGAAATGGAAGACTTTGACCATGTCTTTTGAAAGATCAAAATATCTCAGATAAATAAGAAAAAATATCTATATTTTATTTCTTGTCCGAAAGTTAAAGAGACATGTTACACATAGTTGAAATAAAAATCTGAAAATGGAAAATATACAAATATACCTTTTCTGTTCTGACTTGATGAAAATAACATAATTATGACATTCTCTTTCAGATTCTCAAACTGCCTTCAATGGTGGAGAATTTTCATATATATGGTGGTAAATTGTTAAATGGCTGAAGATTCTGAATTGTGTGTGATGTCAAATATTGACATTGTTAAAGATAAGGAATGAAATGATGCAAAGTCTCTTTAAATAAAGAACAGACAAAATCATTGATTGTTGGAGGAAGTTTGAATCTATATACTGGTTAAACAGACAAATTATATCTAGATATTTAACATGGTTTACTATTACTATTTCAATCTTACTCGTGTCAGGCTGAATTTAACAATATTAGTCCATAGATTCTCTAGTTGGGATGCCGAATTGACAGTCTCAGTTGCCTCCTGGAATCAGAGACCAGAACAATAAGCTAGTGTGTCCAGCATATTCAAATGGAGCCAAATTCCATCAAGTCGCTGGTCGGTGAAACTTTTGACAAGACTCTAGTTGGCTACAAAAATGGGTGACTAAGACTGTTTGTGCACCGACACTATTGAGCTATTATGTTGAGGAATTTCTTTCATCTTTCATTCATTCATCCACTACTTGCATACTCGGGTTTATTTATTCATCTGTCAATCCACTCATAATAAATTGGTCATTTCCAGTAGGAAGGAAACTGATGAGATGAAATAAATATTTGATTTGTTGAAAGATAACTCTTTAATTGTTTACATTCAAACATAATTCAATAACCCCTCAACCTCAGCTGGTCAGTGTCCCAAGAGAGGTCAGTCCAGGTCAAATGACCAGTGAACAGGCTGGTTAATTAAGCTTTAATCAATATTGAAATTAATTCAATCCTGATGTTCAATTTAATTGCCAGAATCGTTTTCATTTAGTAACAAATATTCAAAATATTGAAAAGACAATTGGTATGAATTAAGGTCAAGATTTCATCTCATATATAATGGACAGGAAACTACAGCTTTCTACAAGTGTTTCTGATGCACTATTCTCACCAGATCTCTCAACATTTACAGATATATATAAGGGTTTACAGTAGATTTTGCAACAGTTCATAGAATAATTGACTACAGCAACTACTACAGACATTTTTAGAAAGATATAAAAATCATTGTGTTTATATTAAGAAATTTTACCACACAAAGCATGTTAAAGTGTGTATGCTACTATCAGTCAGCATACAATCAATATCTGTATGATAAAAGTTCCTATCTCACAAACAAAATAGTTTAAAATTTTAAATTAAAGATCTTACCTCTTCTTCTTGTTAATCTCCGAGTTAAAAACATTTTGGTTTGTCTATAATCCTTCTGATATCACTCTTAATATTTACTTTTCATGTAAGTCATCAAATCCTTGATCAATTTGACACTCATTTAACACATTATACATTAATATCCTCAAATATGATCTATATCTTATAATCTTTGAGTATCAGATTAATTGTATTCCATTAAACTCACAATTGATAACTTAAATCCATTATATTCTCTTTCAGCTGCAAAACTATAAGCTTAATCTGAATATGTTTACTTCTGCACGTAGTTCTTTAGTTAAAATCACTGAAGATATTCCAATTATCATAAGGAATAATACAGATTTTATTTCATACTCATACATTTCCTCTATCTTATAACAAGAACCTAATACAGAGCAAGGAAATGATGAATCAGATACACAGGCATACCAAACACTAAGCTAAGTTGACAAGCACCTAATTCTACCAAATCATACAATATCATACAATATGCAGACAATAAAAATCAACAAAAATGCTTCATTATTATTTAGATTCCCAATTTTAATAACACAGACTTTTGTTAGTTAATGTGAGAACTGAAAATATATCCGGACAAGTCTTTAATTCTTAGTTTTCTGACCAAAAACTATTAAAGCACAAAATATATTGGTATCCAATTAAATTATATCAGAATCCAGCTGTCAAATGTTTGAACCTGTTTGAACATTCCCCTACAGTCACAATACTAGACCTCAGAATTTCATTTATATCACATCAATATGGACAAATACAAGCCTTAATTAAAATCTTCCCTTCAATACCTCAACAGATGTTCTTCAAGGTTGTTCCTATTCCAAGCTAGAATACTACCACTATTGTATTATTCTCTAGTTACATTCAATAATTCATTTCAAATCATCATGATAGTTCTGTCACTAGCTAACCATTCTATCATTGTCATTCCAAGACTTTGAACTGTGAATTGTTAACCAGAGGCTATATCATTGATCCAATGTGATGTTCACATATTACACATTTTATATACATCATATTTTCAAGTCAGTAAGTCTTAATTAACATCAAATATAGAGTTGTAATTCTTCTCTCAATTATTTTGTTGTTGTTGAACATTCAATTCTACTTAACAAAAGTTCATATCACTATTAACTGCAGGTGCATTTTGATAAGGATATATAATATATAATACTCTGTAATTGTCATGTCATTTTCAATTTTCACTTCAAAAAATCATTTAATTTCCTTTCTTGGGGGTTTGATAACAGAATAATGATATAGTTATATCTTAACTCAATATAACATCTGTTGGATTTCAAACAAATTTTTTTTTCTATATTTTAATATATATCTAATTTCTACTTTGATGATCAATGCTAGATGTTTTTCCCCTGAACTTTTAGAATTCAATTCTGATATTTCTTTATACTCCCAAGTAATCTCTTAACCTATTACCAAAGTTTCCTTGCAATGTGATTTCTAGTTCATCACTTCATCAAAATATCTCATAATAATCAACTTAGCTTTCCTTGAACATTTCCTTAATTTAGAAGATGTCATTGTCATTGATTCATAGATTTTCTTCTCAAAACTGAAGATTTTATTACTTCTTTACGACTTGTTGAATTGAAATTAAAATTCGTGAATACTTTTTCAAATAATCTTCTATTTATTAACTGGTAAAAACAACTTTCCTTGTCATCAACAGTTCTTCAATTTAAAATCACTAATACAGTTCTCAATATGAGTATTTTAATCATCAGTCATCCATTCTGTTTCCATCTCCAAATCACCTCTTATATCACAGCATTATTGAACAAAATTTCTTAAAATATACCACTGCTTTGAGTTAAAGTGAAGTGAACTCTTTTTGACTAAGTCTTTTTATTTTTTCATTACTATTGTTCCACATAAGGAATATATTGGATAGTTCCAATCAAATATGAGTGAAAAGAACACCAGTCAACAATCGTGAATAGATTGCTCTTGTTACTAAATACTAACTAATGAAGTGAACATGGAGAGAATGTGATGAGATTCAATAATCAATATAGTCCAACAACTATTTGTCACTTGATTTTTCCTTATAAATCTTAAAAGAAATGCTTGGTATTTTCCTGGATTGTCATTCCTTTCTGATTTCAGAAAATTTTCAGAAAAATACTGAAAATTATTGTCTCTGAATGAATAATCTAACTAGCTAGCTAGGGGCACATAATCACACTGAACTTCAATTATCACAGTACCATTGTTCATGTAATCAGTAAATAGTAATCTGTCATATTCCTGTGAAATGGGGATCAATTCAATTTCCAATGTCACCTTTAACATGAGAATAATATGATATAATATCCAGCTTTTTAAAACTTCAACAGGCTAATGAAAATATTGCAGTGTGTTCTAAGGGAAATTTTGTGAAGACAGCTGCATTATCCTACAATTTTTCAATTGTGATTGACTTGCTGAGCCACCACTGCCCCCATACTCTCCCATGTGACCATTATCTATGATCTGCAGGTTACTCTCTTTAGAACACTTTTCCCAGGTCACTGGTTTTAAGTGTTATATAAAATAGAAGTATTGGGTACAAGTATATAACAGATAATCTATAAAGAAACATTAACCATGACTGATCAGTGCTATATAACAAGTTTTAGATATCAGTACAATATGACTCAGAACAATAGTAGAGTAAAAACAAACAGGAGAATAAAGACAATTAATTAACTTGTTATAAATTATTAACATACAGGTGATGTTACTTACAGCATCTCATTGTACACTATGACCTAAGGCAGTGTGCAGTTGTACAAGGTTTATCATCTGCAAGGCAATGTGGTGCAATCTGTTCAATAATTCAAGGAGATAATCAATTAAAGTACAGTACCAATTATGGCTATGAATTTTCAAAGCTATTGCCTGTATTTGGTGGTGAAACCTATGTGACTGTAAATTTATGACATTGTAGTTTGGGGAAACCTGAGCTAGTTTCATAAAAACACAAAAATGTCCGTCTCAAAATGAAATATCAATATTGTGATATGATTTCTGTCAAACTAAGATTGTGCTAGTCAACTTCTTGGCTAGCGTAAACCTCAGATCCTAACAAAGTCCATAACATCTTGTGATTTTCATTTTACTGTAACAGCAACACTTTATCAGCTAAGGCAATTATACCGGTGAAATTGGCCTCAGTGAAAACACTAGCTAAACTTTATATCATGAAAAACTTTCATATTTTATCAGGTTCTATGTTAATTACCATATAAGGAAATATGTTGACATCAATAGTCAAGAGTTTCCTGAGTTAAAATAGGAAGTTAACCAAACTATGTTTATTACTCATCGGAATAATGTTTTAAATATTATATATTTCAATATGATTTATTTTACATTTTCAAAGTAGTATTGCCTAACTTGACAAGTTGTTTTGTTTTTAACTTGATAATTTCCAAAACTTACAATAAACCCTAATAGAAAGTTCTCACATTGAATACTACATTAAACTTACTGTATCGATAATAACAACCATCTTTAATTTCAAAAATCTTCCACTAAAATCTAGAAAGTAAAAGTAAAACGTGTCCAAAAATCAAACGGCACAATATTCACACAAACAATGCTAGTCCACAATGGAATCTTAAAGAGAAGAAGACAAAAGCGTGTCCCACGTGTTGACTATAGTTAAAACTAAACAGTGAAATTTCCCGCTATTGACATTACGCACGACAACCTACAGTCTATTGTATTGACTAGGATGAACAATAAGATAGGCAAACCTACAACTAGTCCAATGACAATCACTATAATCCTGTAGAGAAGAGGGAAAAGATCATAGTTAACCATCAAATACCACCTGTACTATACTATATCTCAGGTCATCTAAACCTCCCCAATATTTCACAACTAGATAATAACTCAGGTAATATTGGTATTTTACAGTTACTGTATTAACAATTTAACATTTAAACTAATATCTTTTCTTAATATCAAACCAAGCAAAACAAATTCATATGTTTCCTGTGAATTTTTATCACTAATGAGCCAAACCTTCAAAAAACACCAAATTAAAACACTTTTGTATTATGAATAAATGAAAATAAGAAGGAAAAACTACACAGTATGTAGCAATTACATTTTAGCAAACTGATATAATTCTTATAAATAACTAAAAAAAAAAAAATGTCTCTCTTGTATGATGTGTTTTTTTTTTTTTGTATATTCATAAATAATCTTAAACATTTCAACAAATATATTCTATAAGCTAAGGTAGAAAGTGAAAAAAAAAAAACATTAAAATTAAAATCTTATAATGTGTACATACTAGATACAGTTGATAATTTTAATTATCACATAGTTTAACATTTAAATGTCAGAATCTAGTTTATTATGTCCATTGTTGTATTTTCACCATTTTAATAAAATACCCAAAAAATTCCCCAAATAAAAGATAATGTGAAATTTTCCATTAATCCAATAATATATATAAATCGTATAGTTTGAGGCAAAACTCATGCTTTAAACTGACTGTGGGTGGTGTATCATCAAGGTCATTGTAATGTCAAGTAGCAGGTAATAAAAAGGGAGGATGA
>NW_008708301.1:2088431-2270202 GCF_000327385.1 Lottia gigantea
GGGGGGGGGGGGGGGGGATTTCAATGAGTTTGACAAAACAAACCCTAATGGTCTTTCGAAAATGATATCACACATTTAATAGATACTAATGAGTTTCAATGGAAACAGGTAACACAGTGTGAGAGAGTAACAGTACAGGAGATGTTCTGAAGAAGAAGGGGTGGAGCTTTCAATGAGGGCAACAAATATACCTTCCGACAAGAAATGGTCATGACACAAAACTATAAAAGGTTTCAAGATTTTCAATGAAGTGAGAACTCTAATACTGATTAATAATGATCTATTGAAATCATTTTCAAAAAAGTGTTTTTACTTTGTGGTCTTTAACTTTTAATAATGGAGAATTGAAATGAGGACAATTCTTGGATAGTATTTGAACAAGGTTATCAAATGATTGTTTGAAACTATTTTATCTTTCACAGACAGTACAAAAGAGGCTTTCAGACATGATAAATTATGGGGTGGGGCTTACAACAAGGTCAGTAAACAACCCTTTAGAAGAATGGACATTAACAACCCATCACAAACACACTGGGTGAGAAGAAGTTTGAAAGTATGTGATGCAAAAGATAAGAGAATAAATAACACAAACTGGATAGTATTGATCTGGTCAGTGGTCAGTGGAATACACAACACAATATTTTCTAGTATTTAATTAAAATATTAGTAACTTCTTTGAGGTTCTCTCATGAAAGTTACTCATTCAAGGAAAGAAATAAAATTCAAATAGGTTACATGCTTGAACATCAACTCATGGCAAATCATCTAACTAACAACTGTAAAGATTTAGAATAGAAATATTTCTTCCACCTTTCAAATAATGACAGAGAAATATGTTTATAATTGATCCTTTGTGGTGTGAAATTTAAACAAAAAATTAGAAAAAAAAAACTTCTGTTTATTCAAATTCAAAGTTTGAATAAATTCAGGTGTTTATGTGAAAGTGAGTTAAAGTCAGGCAGGATCAATATTTGTCAAGGTTTAGAATAGAGAGTTCAATGACTGTTCATACACTCTCGTTCTAACTCTAACTTGTTTATTTGTAAATAAAAACAAGTTGTTTACATCATTAACAGTCAATATACACCTATATACATTTATAAACATTTAGAAAACTATGACTGAGTTGTGAGAGAATTGGCATCAAAAATCCAGAGTCTTTAATGAATCTGAGCTCCACTATAAAAAGCAATGTGGCAGGTATCACAGATACTGACAAAGAGTACAAAACTATTTCTTACCTTTCCACTTTTGCTTGTTTGAAATAACTCTAGTACACATTGTTTATGATCATAATTCATAGAAAATATATCCAATAAAGAAAAGTTTTTAAACACAAGTTTTGAAGAACAAAGGGGGTTTTAAAAATCCACAATCATCTAGATGGGTCCTTGTTATCTATAATATCCAGATTTCCAATAATTTGTCTTAATATAACTTGTATGTTTCCTCAAACAGGTTAAACTTATTAGATACAATATCTGTAAAAAGTTTTGGTTATTATCTTTGTGGTAACATTTATCCAAAAGATCATATATAAAAACTGCAAAAACTGGAAAATACATGTAGATCTACTTAATTTTACCAGTCAAGTTGTAGTTCATTTAAGGTAATATATTTATTATTTATATATAATCCATTATTACACACTTTTAACCACAAACGACAAACATTTCACATTTTAGAGTATTTCAAAAGTGTTTTAAAAATTATAAAATCTTGTTCAGAAACACATTACAATAGTTGAAAATCTTCAAAAATCTTGAAAACTTCTTCAAAACCATGTTAAGTGTTGTCAACTGGTCATAATTAATCCTAAAACCTCCAAATTGAAATCATGGATTAGTCTGTAATATTATCAGTTAGGTAATCCATAGATTAAGAGATTAAAAGCTTTGCAGTCATCCTGGATAATCCATTCACCTTGATTTAATCCTTTATGACTCAAACCAGAGATAAAATTATAAAATATAATAAATTAGTCTATCACTAAGTAAATCAAGATATTTTGTACGCAGTGAACATGTACTTAAACTTCAGGAGTGGCTTCTTAACGAACTATTCTGTTACTTTCCAAAACACCAAAGTCGTACTGGTTACATACCTGTTTAATACACACTCCATTCCAGCTTAAAACATACTTTGTTCATGTATACTATTGAGACAAGAACCAAAGCTTTTAGTCTTGTATACTAGGCAGTACAAGCTTACTCTTACCAAAACACTTTGAATGTACTATCATTCTGTGTTAACACTACAACTCAGAGTTTTACATCAACAGATAATCCACAGCCTTCATTTTACTTTAAAATACAAGGTAGAAATTTCAAGTCAAGGTACAAGGTCATAACATGTAAAAATGTCAACTTAATAAATCATAAAGTAGTGAAATGACAGGGTTATATTTTTTTAGAATTCAAATTTACACAAACCACAAATTAAAATAAATTTCACGATTTTTTTCATTTTATCTAAATAATCTTAGTGTCAAAATGTCTTTCAAAGTTTTTTAACTTTAAGATTTTCTGTTGATAAATTTATAATGTTTCACCACAAATTTCTTTAAGTCATAACTTTAAGTGATGATTCTATGATATAAAGATAACCAAATGAAAAGAACTTGTTCCTGTATTCTGATACGGACTGAAGTCCAGATAAATCTCAATTATATAAATACTAGAACACAAAGTGATCTGGGAATTCTTCTACCTATCAGCAGAATGTAACAGAAATACAAACAGTAAGTGATTGATATAGATGCTTTCAATCACATTATCAGGATTGTCCTTGGAATATTCTTTGTCAAAGATTTAACACAAAACCTTATACTGTAACAATCAATATTTCCTCCTTTCTTTACTTGACAACATCTTTCAAAAGTAAAATTCTAAACACCAAGTTCAAGAAATATATCCAGGACATTCGAAGTTTCATTTTTCACACAGCTGTCAAACCTAAACAAATTTATATTTCTATTAACAACAAAGAAGATGAAATATAAAAAAAGGTATGTTTCCCGCTCAAATATAGCTGTATAGCTATTAGAGAGTTTAAATAACACAACTAGTATGATACAGATAATGAAACGAGAATAAACCCAGTGGTTTTCAAAAGAAAAAAAAATTATAAATGTGTACTGTCAAATAAAAAAGTGCATTTGCAATGATATTTTATCACTGGTATTCAATATAAACTGTCTAAATAATATGTAGACTCTCTAAAAAGGAATATCACTTCTGAAAACAGTTTTTGATTGGCATTGGAAGATTGTTTATGAAGCTGTTTCATTTATAATATCTAAGTAGTATGTTCTCTTTTTTGCAACAGTACTTTCCCTTTTAAGTGCGCTCAATTCTATTTTTTAATTTGATGCACTAAAATTATAACCCTCCAATTCAGTCGTACAGTATACAGGAGATGTCCCTGGAATTAACTGATGTGATGGTAGGTTAGACATGATCCTTTCAGAACACCCAATGTCATCAAGTGGGTTATATACCAGTACCTCTCTTTTCTTTGTGGATTTGGTATTATGAAGTGCTGTATTTTGCTGTATGAAGTGCTCAATTTTGCAGTTCAATATATCATAGTCAAATTTTACAAATAATTTAAAAAATTATTAGCCGCAAGACTATTAAAATGACTAGCTCTGACAAATAAAAGGCAGATGGAAATCCATCAATGAAATAAATTATATGAATTAAAGAAAAGAAGAAAGTTGTCAATTGAAAGGACTTACTGAAGCATGGAAGGACAAACACAAGAATTTATCAACAAATCAAAGTAATGGAATACAACACCTGTGAAATGGTTCAGAAGTCTAGGTATGTGATTGGTCAATTAGCAGCCAGGTGAAAAGATCATGATGCAATCAGTTACTTTGTTTATTACCTCATTGTTTACATTCATACATTAAGTGGAAAAACCCCTAAATATATGTTACTATAAATAGACATCAATAGATCGTAATCTATGATAAATGAAATTGTCAGAACAGCAACATCAATTTCCTTTGAATTATATTTTTCATGATTATGTTCAACCACAGAGTAAAGACAGCAAAAGATTGATATGTGTAAAGGCAGGGACAAATTGCATTACTAGTGCCTCAAAAGCAGCTTCACAAGCTACTTACTTCTTAGGTATTAGGGGGTGAAAGCCAAGACTGGGTCCACTCTCGGAAACACAGGCACAGGAATCTTAATTTTTCTCACTACCAACTGAACTATAGGGCAAGTAACAAGTTACTAATGAAGAGTCAATTTACTATTCAATGGTAGGCACAGAGTTTAAAGGTATTTATAACAATTGAGATGTTAATTTTCAATTGATTAATTCAAAGAAAATGGTTACTGTATATCAGTATCATCAATTCAATTTTAATATAAAAAATTTATCCTTAATAAAACATTATTTCAAGTAAATCCAAGTTCAATGTATATATGCTACCATTGTTGTCTGTTGGAATAAATATTTCTGATAGTTATGGAGTTATCTCCCATTGCTTATAAGGTTCTTCAATAAAAAAAAAAGGACAATATTCAGATAGGTAACACCCAGTAAAATCTGTATAATCTTGGTAAAATTTTTTATAGGAAAGATCTTGCTAACTGATATGACATCTACTTCAAATGTAAATTGTATTATACACAGGGTGTAATATATTTCAATATCAATACAATCTACATGCTGTATTCAAGACGTATAAATATTTTTTTTTAATAAAATCATCTCATGCATGATGTCATTTCTGTATGTACTGGGATGTTTATATATAATCATGAACTAATCTAATGAGATTTTCAATTTATAAGGAGTTCATGTAACTAAACCTTACACTTTCACAAATAAAAGGTGCATATTTACAACTCGTTCTATCCCTTCAAATATATTATCAGATTTTACACTCAGTCAAGTTGGACGAAATAAATAAAAAGCATGTCATATTTAGTTTTAAGTGTATGTATCCAAATTAAATCATTTAAATACAAGATGTAAAGATTACTTGAAAAATCCCATTTCCATCCATTTGAAATATTCTACCAGGTACTTAAATATAATTGATGACATGCAAGGAGTATATTTTATATTAACAGCAACTCAAGTGAATGTAATCAAATATTTTTGTAAATTTTAGCGGTAGAGTAGAATAAACTTAAATTGCTGTACTCAAAATGTAAGGAGAGCAATTTTTTTTTATTAAAACTCTCAACAAAGTTGAAGTAAGTGAGGACACATCTTACACCATAATTTATATTAAAGGTAGACATCAATTTGGTATATATTACTGGTTTTTACAAAGCTTGTATTTTAATGTAAACAGATCTTTGAATAAATTATCTAGATATTAAAATATTAAGAGGACAAGTGTAGTGTGATTATTATGAAAATTGCTGCAGTTATATTCTTGTGTTCTGTTTTTAAAATTCTATATTGAATATTGTCAGAATGAAATTGTTGTTATCTTCTGTGAAATGTTCTGAACGTCTGAGTTGTATTTCTATGTGTGTGTGTGTGGGATTAATATATATATTGGTTGTATTATATAAACTAATATAAATAGAAACTTACTGAACATTTTCTTGAAGAACATATGACTTCTGCCTGGAGTATCAAAATCACAACTTTTACTTAAATCTGAAAAACAAGTACATTTTGTTTCTGTTCAAGTCAGACTTATGGATAGTTTGGAATTTAGAGTGATAATTCTATCCAGACTATAGGTTGAAATTAAAATCCTATAGTTTATTGAGGCAATTCATATGGAAAATATGAGAAAACTTTCAAATAATTTAGTTTTCACAATCTTATAATATGACCGGTAAATGCAGTAACAACCAGAGGTGCGGTCATGAAATATAATTCTGATAATATAATAGCCAGTAATAGATAATAATTAGTAATAAGTAATAGGTAATAACTGATATTTTATAACTCTAGTCAGTAAACAACTATTATTACTTCAACAGAGTTAGTTGTACTGACAAAAATTCCTTAATTGCATGCAAAATATCATTGCCTCAGGCAAAAATGGTGCAAATATCATGTAAAAAAAAAATCTACAAATAGTTTTACAAGTTCATTCATGCACCGGACAGTAGATTTCAGCTACTTAATTAAGCAACAATTCCTACATGTCACTTCTTTATTTCAATTTTAAACATTTTCCAGTTTTTCAGGTAACATGACATTATACCTTATAACTAAGGCTTTAGCAAATTCTCTTTTCCTATACCAACTGCTGTTTAATATTTAATGCAAACACTCTGAAAGGGCCTCTGTAACTCTGTTTGATGTCCAATAAATATTCCCTTTAAAACATTTAGTGGCAAATTGAACCATCCATTGTTGGATTATCTCAAGAGCACCTAAATCTCTGCCCAAGAAACTACCAATAAAGTGTAAATATATCTTACCTGGAAGACTTTCATTACGTATCTCCAGGGTCCGGGTCCGGAAAAAACTCTCTGCAGAGGCTGAAATGATAAATAATGTAATCATTATTATAATTGATAAATAAGATCTGTATTTCAACAAACTCTGTTTAAGTCCACCATGATCATTTCTCTAAAATTTGTTTGTTTTAAGACAACATTTTGATTCCAATTTCAAATGAAAATTGAAAGTAAAAATTTAACCCAATCAAATATTCACTAAATTAAGAGTCCAATCTATTGAATTTTGATTTGATTTCAGTAAATAAAGACCACAATGCTGTAAAATTGTTAGAAGTAATTATTCTCCTTTCCTAGGTGAACTAAGTTAAATCATGATGCAACAAAGAATTAAATTCAATAGAAATGGATTCTTTGTAACATTGCTGAAATACTTTTGTAAATTGTAAGTGTGAAGTATGTGAATAGATTGTTGTTTTCTTGTATTTATCAGTCATGTTTAAAAGAATAATCTCAAAGAAATTATGTTATGAAGATGGCCATATTTTGTGATCAGCATGTAACAATATCTTGAAATGAATTTTAAGTAAGATATTAAAGATTTGGTCAGAATTGGTTCATCTGGGGTATAGTTTTGTTAATTTCATTACACCTGTAATGCTCATCTATCAATATATTCACCCTCCTATATAATATTTATTTAGTATATTCTCACTAATCTAGTATAACCTTTTTACTATGATAATTCATGTAATGTGATATATTAGACCTTTTTTACTGTCAATTTAAAATGATGGTTAACCTTTACTCTCCTGTTATCTCTTCATACGTGTTGGTCAGGACTTCTGATTCACAGATCATTATCAGTCATCTGCAGAGGCTATTGAACCACAAAGATTCCCTTATTTTAGATTGATTCAAAACCAAATGAATTCCCATTTGTTGAGGTGCCCTCAAAGTCTCACACTATAGAAATCATCAGTTGTATATGGTAGTCAATAAAGAATAGTGGTTATAAGTGTCTAATGTAACTGACATGCAACCAATAGGTTTTGTAGGCTTGAGGTTCACAACAAGCACAACACAGAGTAGTCTAAATTTGGAAATTATGAACATGGTCAATAATTCTCTGCTTATGTCTGCGATTTGAATCAGATTGACACAAATACATTCATGTATCTTTTAGATATGACATGAATGAAGTATTACTTCCAATTTTTTTTCTGCATATTCTGTTCATTGTCTCTATATCACTTGATAAACTGGATTGAAAAATCAGTAAGGTATAATTTCGAGGTGCATAAAATGAATAATGATTGAATGATAAACACAATATTTGAATAAATAAATTCCTGAATGATACATATGTATCAATAAATAAATGAATGACAGAAAGAATGGATGGATGAATGAATGACTGATTTATTTAAGAAGAAAGATCTGGTAATCATCAGAACCTAATAGTAGACTAGTGGTAGGAATTTTAGATATAAACAACCAGTAATGTTTATAATGTAAGATATGTAAAAACGCAATGTCTCAAGCAGACAAAAAATCTTGATATCTTCTTCATCTCAATGATATAATTACATGACACTACATGAAATCAAGGCATGGTTTTCAATCTGAAGAGTGCAGGTGGTATGTTCTCTGTGGTATGATACATTGTAGTATTTAGTATCATAATTCAATGTCTTTAAGTTGCAGAACATGAAAATAACATGCTAAAAGATGCAGCTAGTTACTTACCCACATCATATTTCTTAGTGTAGTGAAATTTATGAAACATTTTGATGGTTGATAAGATAATCCACTATTATTCTGTTCTGAACACTATTTCTGTTGACTATCACTAATATGATATTTGTAATCAGAGTATGACATTTATATAACAGTTATTAATCAACATGTATCAGTATATGAATTCCTTGGATTCAATTTCTTTCATTCACACCAACAATTTTGACACTTCCAGTTATTAAAATAAGAATTTCTATTGGCATAAAAGATTGTCAGTTTCAATTTGAATAACATATTGTAATTCATCCAGTTTTTTCCACACAATCATGTTTGTAACCTTACAATATTTTGTTCTTTATCACGAATTACATACTAGTATCATAGTTATACAATGTTAAAATGAAAGTCTATTCTGTAACTTGGTCCATCACCTTCTACTACAACGAAACAAAAAGATGACTTAATCTTTAAAATATTACACTTAAACTGTGTAAAAATCATCAAATTGCTCCTTGATTCAACACCATAAACTTAAGAACTAAAACTTAAGAATTAAACCTTTTCAAGAAAACCACAGTAAGCAAACTTTAAAGATGATACACAGGTGTAATTTCAATTGATATTCAAATCCATGAGTGTAAGAGGACAATAGTACAACAGTGGACTACAATCTTAAATGTAAATCCAAGCCAACCTGAATGTTTTAAACTATTGTGTTAACACACCAAGCACCAATGCACTAACTCTTGATCATTATTTTTTTTATACAAGTATCAAGTATTATTGGAAATGTGAATATTTCACTTGTCACCATGTCTGAATACATTCACATATAATTTATCACAAAGGACAGAATCTATAAAAAAAACTGATTTTCTCCAGGAGAGAAGAAATATTGGATTTCATTTCTCTAGCTCAAGTCTAATTTTATCTTAAAATGAATCACAAACTACAACCTCTACTTGTAGAAAAGATATTAGATTAATATTTCAACTCAAACTACTCATACAATCAATCTTTTTATTATCAAGATTTCCAAATTTATATTGTTTATATTATAAAACACATTTTGGTCAGTTTTATTGTAGTGGGTATGTTTCTTAATAAAGGATTTTGATTAAGAACAACCATCATTTATCTAAGAACTTTTGGCAACATAAACCAAACTAAACATTAGAAATTCTATATCAAATCATTGTAGATTAACATACTATCTCTGAGGAAGAAAAACATGAACAAATGAAGAAATATCAAATGATTAAGATAATATTCAACAGAAAACTAGAAAACTGTTTATCTTTTAAATAACCAGATATCAGCCTTACAGGTACATCTGCTCTGAAAGTCTCTGTGTTGTTCTCTGACTTTTCCAAGGCTCTTGATTTGGCTTATTTACCATCCTACCCTGGTCAGTTCTGTTTTGTTTTGTTTTGTTTGATTCAGTTCACCATTGAGATAACATTCACCAGAAAACAAGCAATACTCATCTATCTCTTTCAAATAGCTAAATATCAGATATAACTGTCCTACAAGTAGAGGTTGTTTTCTACCTCTAAATGCCTAGAATGATTCAAACCTTTAGAGTGAATTGAACTTTACAGACATAAGAAACATAATATCTTTCCTTCACGTTAGCATGATGATAGTCCAGTATACAAAGGTATTTATATTCAATTGATATGATTCCTTGAGGCAAAAACATTAAAAGACATGAGCTGTGAGTGTGAGGAACATAGCCTCTTTGTTACAACAAGCCATATATCACTTTCTTCACAACAACATTATAAATTGCTCTACACAAACTATTGATTTTACACTAATGCAATTGAAGGGACTTCTAAATGCAATAAACACTTTGAAAAATGCAGTTATTATGGAGCAAATGAATTTTTGTTCTAGCTAAACAGTCTTATTTTTTTACATTTTACTACCAACATCAATGAAAAACAATTCTGAGCACAAAAATCTAAGCCAATGCAGACAAATCAACAACAGTGTCCCAAAATCAACTTCCAAATTCAATTATCCACAACCATTTTTATCACCCAAAGAAGAGTCTTTGTTGTTGATCCCACTATAAATTTCAGAGAACTCACAGCACTGTTACTAAAAAAAAGTTCAAGATGTTCTTCTAATACTAAATGATTGAAAGAATCAAGTTGAATTTGAACATCGCTATCCTTTCAAAGGGAATACCAAATGCAATAAATGTTATTATGAATTCTGTTATCAATTGAAAGATTCCAGTTGAGTGCTGGTTGACATTAACACAGGAGATAAGGAAATCACTCAATAATTCCTGCAAGTCTTGAAGAGATAATACTCCCACAGTGTCAATTCCACTAATATATTTCTCAACATACAGTTGGATTGTCCAAGTAATTTATATTAGTACACATTTCTCAAATGATGGTACCTATTGCCTGATATAGTTCTGAAAGGATTGGGTACATCAACATGGAACATGATAAAATATTAGTTTATCAGCCAGTTTTTTTAAAATTTTCAACATATTCACAGAAGTACTTCATTCCTAATGAAAACTTTAAAGCACCAGTCCTGATTCAGAGACTTGGTTAATATCTAAAGGTGTCCTATATATGGTTCATATTTTGACACAATCGTAGCATCAAAGAGTAACACTTTGATAAAATCACTATTAACATCTTAAACTGATCATTTATACAAATGCAATATGTCAAGTTCTATGACAACTTCAATAAATATTAACCATTACAAAATACAGATCTTGAGAAAAATTGAAATGCCAGTGAATATCATGTGAATTTGAATACCCGAATATGACTCTAGAGACTCCATACCAAATGTCAAACATGTTTAATTTATCATACAGTCAATAGAATTCTTAATATCTTCTCTATAATAGTACTATATTACCTCAGTATCTACTACCAGCAAATGCTGGCCATTTTTTTTTTATACCTAATACATTTAACAAATTTGTTTGCTCCTCAAATAAAGCTGAATGCATTATGAGAACTCAACTATTATATTTCATTATTTTATGTTCCAGAAAAACATAAAAAACATCAAAATAAAATTTATCAACTACTAGATTCAATCTTCTACTAAAAAAATACTTCATTAAATACAAAAAGTTTTTATCCAAAAAAGATTTTCACAGTTTATAAAACAAAGACTTCGTTATAATTCAACGAAATAACATGAACACAAAACAATTCCAAATTACTAACTTATTCTAAAACACTTACAAATTTCATCTTGTAACCAAAACACATTTTCGATTGTTTCACAAAATTTCACACAAACAAACAGTTTTAGGTAAAAAACAATGTCGATTCTACTTGAAATAAAACAGACCAAGTGAAGTGTTTAACAGACTATGTCCTTATCCACTCTTCAAACACAAAAGAGCTCTTTTACGCTAATTTAATATCATCACCAAAACGATAGAACACATACCACCTTCCCGATATACAGTGAAACGCCATTGACAACTGAGTTCAAAATCAGAATTACACAGAGTATTTTTTAGGAGTATACACAGCCGCGATTTCTTCACCAAATAATGTGGTTCTGTGTCTATTTGAACTTGGAATTGAGTAAAGTCGGAATTCGACATTTCTAGCTACCTTTCTAATATCAAGACATATCAAGGCTGTCGTACTTTTCACTACATAGATTCTGATTTGAAACATATCTATTTACCTATTACTTAATTCACCAGAAGGTAGATTGCCAATAGAGAAAATGGCATGAAGACAAGCCAACTAAGAAATAGCTGGCATATATTAACAGATAAACATCCCTGTTTCTGGTTTTCTTTACATCTTAAAAATGATGATTCACCTAAAAGTTCACTAAAATAATGTAAACAAAATAAAAACTGGCCAAAACAATCTTCAAATCATTTGGTTTTCTTTGATTTGGCACCACCTGATCCTGAACTTTCTGACAGTAACTGATGTTCACTCATCAAGGTATTTCTTTGAAAACAAACTAAATTTAACACAAGTTTGTTTCACACTCAGTTTTCTTTCATTTGGCACCATCTGACTCCTGATATGATGCTTGATAAAGATTCCTGTATTTAAATTGAAATAATGCTAAATTTAAAGGAGGGAGTGGTAGTTCCATAAAAGTGATTTCATTTATGATAAATGATAGATTTTTCTTGACCTGTACACATGTATGTTTATCTTATGATCAAATTATTGTTCTACAATGATGGTAAATCAGTAGACTACCTTATCTCAACTCTGTTTGTGAAATTATAAAGAAACTCCATTATACCTGTCTTTTTACCTCACTGTGATAAAATCTTACAATATAACAATATGTAGAGAAAGAATGTATAATAAGCATGATTAAAAGGGATTGATTCATATTGATAGGAGGGCCTGCTACTTTAATTAAAATCTGGATTGTGGCATTTAAAAGGTAACACCCTGTTATACCTCTATTTTTATCACTATTAAATTTACAGTTTGAAGCATAAACTTTCAACTGAGTTTAGTTGATTCAACCAGAAAGTGCAAATGTTAAAATGAAACAGAGCTATATATATGTCATATATATCAATGTTTTGTATCAGAAAGAAAGAAACAAATACCTTTTTCATGGATAACAACCTTAGCTCATGACAATCTATTAGCTGGTTCTTGACCAAAACAACAATTGTTCAATTTGTTTGCATATTTTTCAGATAATCTGTTTTTTTTTTAGAAACATTGGAACCAGAGATATAGCTGATGACCATGACCTTCTGAAACTGACTTGTTAAGCAGAATTTTTCTTAACCCTTAACATCTTCTTGATTTGTGTCTTCAAAAAAGGTATATTGAAGGTTTCAGTAAGAAAACCATTGATTTCATCTGATATCCACTGGGGTAGGAGCATCATTACTTTAGTTTCTGATAATTTATAAGATAGCATCTTTAAAATGTAAACAAACAACTTTAACTAAAAAGAATTTCCGAGAGGAATTAAAGAAATTTTTGAAACATGTTTTTTCAAATAACTACAAACAAAACATCTTTAAAATACAACAAAGACTATAAAATGTAACTAAATCAACAAACAGACATCACTGTTTCCTTTTATTATAAGATATAGTTACATTAAATAACTACCTTGAAAATCTCATCAAAACTTTTATAGGTAATGTTTTGCTTGAATTATTATCAACAACAACACTTTGATAAGGTCTATTTTTCTTAAAAAAGTCAGTAATTTGGTGTATTATTCTCTCAGGACCCCTGTTGATTTTGAATTTCATCAGATATAAACTTTCCGATGTGAAAATATACAGGCCATTACAACTGTTAGATTCAATTCAATTTCGATGAGAAATGCACTCTTGTCAATTGAAGGTTTCATGATAAAATAATTGTATGTTTTATAACACACACAGAATTCAATCCTTTGAAGCTAGTGGTTTAATGTTTTTTGAGTTTTTTATGGGAATTGTATATCTCATTTTTGTAAATAAAAGTTGCACTTTATTTTCTTAATCTAACAGTGTTCTGAATTTACCTCAATTTGAAAATATTCACTGTTATTTAAGCACAAATATTTTATTTATCACTGTGCCTGCACAACGCCTTGCCTTAACAATCAGTGCCTAACTGATCAAGTGCCTAAAAAGAATGTGTCTAAAGTACAGTCTTTAATTGCCTCAAATATCTGTGCCAAAATGACTTCATACCATTTGAAATATATCATTCATGTCAAAATAACAAAATAAATACAATCAAAGGCTTTTACAAAATCAAGAAAAGTGAGACCACCTTAACAACTGTAGTCACAAATATCAAGCATTAATTGAAACATAACAATGTATGTAGATTGAATATATAAGAAAGTTGATCCATCACAATCATCATTTAAATTATTACATTTACTCTTTGACAAAACCATATATAAAACCCACACTTTGATTTAAAAAAAAATCTGAATACACAATCCATGTGATGGCAACAATGATTTGCAAAAACAGAAGTTAAAGAAACAAGATGACTGAGTAAAAATTTGTTAAAAACTTGGTAAACTGTCTAGAGTGAAATAAAATAACAGAATAACAGGAAATAAATGATTATAAAATAATAGAAGAATAATTTGGGAGGATCTCCGTCCCATCATCACACTAATTCCTCTAAAAGGTTAAAACAGTTACCCAGAACTGTTAATAAAGATATAACTTACCAGTCATATCTGACAGAAGGTTACATATTACAGTAATTTGTAAGAAACTTATTTAAATTTTGCAGAGGTAAAAACAGTGATGCCCACTATTGTAGATTTGGCTTTTTATACAGGACATGACATGACATACCAGGATCAAAACTATTTCATGATTTGCAAAATATTCATATCACATATTCCAAAAATGTTTTAAAATATTTCTCTAAATAACACAGGAAATATATTAAAACAACATCCGTTTACATACAGATCATATCTCTTCATAGGCACAACAACACAAAGTAGAGACTAACACATGTTAAAAATAATAAAATTAAATTACTTCTTGAATAATCTTTCCAACCAATAAACTTTTTCTAAATTCAAATTTGTCCTAAATAAAAACAATCAGGTCCACCCTAATAATAACAACTATAGCACTAATAGACATTTCTCTTGACCTTCTACCCTATTTATTCAAATTTAACTTTTATTGTTTAACTGGAGAATTAAAACCAGAAACATTAATCCAACATTAAATTCAAATTCAAGAGATTGATAAAGGTTTTGTAGCCTTCTTATAAAATCACTTATTACATTCTACGAAGACATGTACTTCTTGTAATTCCAGAACTTATTCAAGACAAAACTTAAACAAAATTATCAGACCTGAAATCCAGGAATTGAGATTCACTTATCTCTGAAAAATACCTGAATTTTTACTGAAATCCACAAAATAAATGATAAACAATTGTTATAATCCATGATATTCTTCTATTAAATTCATCACAATTTCCACAAAGAATATGACTTATCCATTCATGAAGGTTCCTCACTTTGACATAAAGATGGAATCAATAAAAGAGATAGACCATATCTTACTTTGTTAAACAAACCTTTAAATTATAGATTGGAATAACTCATTTAAATCTTGAAATTGAAAAATTAGTGCACTAATCAGCAATAATGCCTGAAACTCTAATTAGCACTTGGTAATTGAAAACACTCATTAAAAACACAGGTTAATCACATTTAGAATCCAAGAGGTAAATTTCCTGTCACATGTTTGAGAAGTCATTGAAAATGTTAGAAAGTTGAAGTCTGTATCACACCTTCAGCCTGTTACATCTCACTTTACTCACTGTAGTCTATCATAGTTTACATTCTCTAAACAACTCACTTACTCTACACTACTGTGTATATACCTTACTAAAGTACTACATTGTACATACACATCTGTTTAAAGTAGCCCATTTATGAGCAGTTTCCACTACACAATGTCCAAGTATAGCCTTCCCAAACCAACCCATGACAACTTCCATGTGGATAAATTCTGTAACTCTTTCATCTAGTTTGAAGGTTACTATTTGTTATCGAAATGTCAATTCTTTTTTTTTTTTCTTTTTTTTTTTCCGATTTTTACACACCTTCCTGAGCTTAGACTACAATAGTTGCAGCAACCATTCAACATTCACGAACCTTAGATATAGGCGACGATGTGCATAAATATATTTTGGATCTTTTTTGCAAAACCGGAAGTACCACAGTTCAATATGTGCAAGAATAGATAATCGGCTCTAGAAGTCGTATTTTTCGGTCGATTTTCTTTGGGTTTGCATTTTTGGAATCTACTGTTAAAATCTGAAAGAATAGCAGTTTCAAAATTTCAAAATTCGAAAATTTGTCGCAGACATTTTTTTTGCCGAAGTTTTGCATTTTTTTCATTTTTTTTTGCTTTTTGTCTGATTAATCTGAAAAAAATTGAGCAAAGACAGTTTAAGAATGTAAACAAAATGGTACAGTCAAATTTTCAATTTCACTTCCGGTTTAAACAGGAAAACGATGTTCACTTCCGGTTGAATATCTTCCGGTGTAATTTGTATAGGACAAAAATTTTTATGCTGATAGGTAGACAAAGTTATGACAAAAAAACGAAAAAAAAATCCGGAACAGATTTGAAACTTTGGCCGCCATTTTGATTTTTCTGAAATGACTCGATTTTTATTCAGACATAATGGCTCATCCGATTTAAATGATTTTGGTGTCAAATGAAAGAAGATGATAAAGGAAGACATTAGGAAGCCGTTTTTCGATTCTCAATTTTGCTTTTTTGCAACATCCGGTTGAATATTTTCAAAGTTTGAAGGGTCATATCTCGTGATCGTGAACTTTGATGACTTTGACCTTCATAAGGTCAAAGGTCATTGACCTTAGCTATCAGTTAATACTTTGACATTTGACCTCCGACATGTACTTCCGGTTTTGTAGCTGTCCGAAAACAGCCAAATTCGCAACTTTGGACTGCTCTAGCACGTGACCTATTTAACCTAGAGGGTTAATTTTTTCGGATTCTTAATGTGCTTTTCATGCTCTTTCAAATGATTTATAACAATCGTTTTTTAAAGCAAAATTGAAATTCGTGAATTTTTCAAATTTGAGTTTTTTTTTACAATATTTCTGTTTCTTTGAGCTTGGTGTGTATATATCTTATGACCTATTTTATGTAGAACATTCAAACTTGGAACACAACAAGACAATTTGAATATAAATTAACCTATGACAAAAAAGTTGAGGTGGGCGTGGCACATCCGGGTTGAATTACTAATTGTTTACATTTTGAGAAAGGGGCATAACTCGCATAGGATACATTTGTTCAAAAAGGAACTTTGCACACAATTACCTCATTATTTTGGCCAGTTTGTGTTAATAGGTCAATTGTTTCAGCTTTATAGTTCCAAAAAAGTAACGGGTTTTGAAATTTCCATATTTTCAATTTTCTATTTTGACCTTTATTGACTCTTGTTGACCTATATCTTTTGACCTGTATGATGTAGAAGCTTTAAATTTGGAACACAACTTAACATTCAGAATATCAATTAACCTATGCAAAAGAAATGCAAAAATCATTCACATTGGCTATCTATTTATACTTTTTTATTTGCTGTCCTATCTCAACTTCCGGTTTTATAGCCGTATATATTTAAAAATTTTGATGACTTTTATCTCGTAACCTTGACCTTTGTTGACCGTCTCCCTTTCAATGTCAAATGTCATTGACCTTGGCTATCTTCTGATACTTTCATTTGTGCGGTCTGTCTACTTCCGTTATAACAATCTTCCAAAGAATTCTTCTCAACTTTAGACTGCTCTTGCGCGTGATGTAATTATCGTAGAAGGTTGATTTTTTCAGAGTCTTTTGCAATTTGCTACATTTGCAAGTCCCACTCTGTGCCACGTGTGGCTCTAGTTTATAACTGGTATGAAGATACTTAAAGAACTTTTCTTTTATTAGACCATGGTCTTCTTACAAGCAAATAAAACACACACATCAATAATGGTTTCTTCAGACATAAAAATATATGTCTCAAGGTGGAAAGCATCAGGTCGACCCAGCTGTACAGATAAGCAATGCCAGAAAACGGCAAAAAGATAGGCCTACTCTATCAGTTGTTGTCCCATAAAATACGGATGTTGCTTTCTCTCTTTCGTACACAGTATGAAACAAACTATATATGTAAAATGTTGTCCAAGCATGGTAGATTGTTTACAAGTCAACATGTCTAACATTGTATCAATAACTGTTACAATGAAGTAAATATATAGAGTTGATGTTTAATAAAAGAAAGTTTGTAGTATAACACAATTAGTTATGTTTCAACTGTATAGCTTGGCTAACGTAGCTTAATCTACTATAATAGAAATTGTTTTAAATATTTGAATCTTAATCAAGAATGACAAATATTGTCTATTTACAAAGTGCATGTGTCTGGTTTGTTTCGGTTCTCAAAGTGGTTGAGTGATTTAGTAGCTAAACTAGGGTTCTTTTGTTTCATCCTAACGCCAGTCAAAACAGTACCCTTGGGTGTTTGCCCCAGTCAGTGATGGGAAGTAATGAGGGGCTGACATTCAAAAAGGATTCTGTCGTTTGGATTGGAAATTAACTTGAAGTTCACTGTATATGTCAAGCTCGCCTCATTGATAGAAAATTCAAATTGCTGAATGCAAAATGCTGTCAATCATCCAAATTGTTGAATGTAAAAAATCAAGAATATATTTATTTGAAATTTAGTGCTATCAAA
The DNA here is from genome assembly GCF_000327385.1 of Lottia gigantea. Taxonomy (NCBI): domain Eukaryota; kingdom Metazoa; phylum Mollusca; class Gastropoda; family Lottiidae; genus Lottia; species Lottia gigantea. The sequence continues at coordinate 2,106,811 of NW_008708301.1, forward strand.
ATTGTTTGGAAAATCATTGGTACCAATTCATTCATTCTAGATCACTGCTGTTTCAATTTAATATTAGTTGTATCTGAGTTATTTCCCTTGTTTCAGTTGATGCTACAGAGTAATATACTTTAAAAAAAAGGATCATATAACATTATTACTGGTTGAATTATTCATACTCATAATCTACCCCCACCTTATCAACACATCTACTAACTCCTTCTTTTATCACTGTATAATTACATCTTACCAGATCAAATGTCCTGTTCATTTACAAATCTAGGTGACTTACAGACTTGTAAAGGGGTCAATATAGTCATGGTCAGGGAAGATTGTTAGTCATGTCCAATGGTTTTTCATTTCTTTGATCTCGTTTTTTTGACATAATATTTCTGTCATGTAATAAACATGAAATTATTACTGACATCAAAGATGTCAATACCTGAAAGGCAGAAAATTTCATTTTTCCAGTTACTAATGAAATGAAATTTGGGTTTTTGCCATAATCTTCTTCCCCTATATGTGCTTTCTAAATCAATGATGTAACACAGGGTTGAAAATTTAAATGTAAGATCCGTTCATAATAAATATTTCTGGGCTACTTTGGTGCCATAATTGGCATTAACTGAAAATATTATGATTTCAGATCATACATTTTATAACAAGACTGACAGCTAATTTACTCACAATAGACCATTTTATTGCTATCATAATTTACATATCATTACCATAAATTATGTAAATCAATGACATAATGGTAATAGGATATATTGAATAAACAGTTTGTAATGCACATTAAATCTCAAATACAAATACAAGAGTTATTTACATTTCAACCTGTAAACAGTTGGTAATATTGAGAATAGAATATAACTTGATTTATCATAATGTATATATATCAAGTGTAGGAAATATAAATAAATAAATCAATATTTCCTAAATACAGGATAATGGCTAGTGAAACCTAGTTATAAGTGTATAGACAAAAAAAAAAAGAATATGTGTGCCAACAATTTGGAAAAAAAGATGTATTGTGTTCATGGAACATATCTTTGTATCAGAGCGTTTGCTGCAATTTGTCTTTTGGTTTGTTTTCTTTAAAACTAGTGAAACCTAATTTCCAGTAAGAATTCAACAACATGTTTTTAATGATTCACATGAAAATATGAGCCAAAAAAGAAATTCCAGAATAACAATATCCCATTGTGTCTCCAATATTATCTAAGAAATGGCCATTAAGTAACAGCAAATGAGTAATAGAAAAAAACATTTATTTTATTAGTAATATATCAGTGTCATGTATCTTAGAATTTATTCTATTCATTGAATACAGTTCCTGTTATTTCATGTACATTAGTTTACTGAATAAATGTCACTGTAGATCAATATGTACAATCATTGGTAACTGTATACACCCCACCATACATACCACTGATACAGAGGCACAACTTAAATAAATCAAAATTAATCAAAGCTGTGAATTCTGGAGAAGACTCACTGTTATTCATTGAATAAAACTTGTATTTGTTTTTCAATACAGAAATATGTGAATATAAGAAGCCATCAAACTTTTGTTGATGAAGTTCAAAAATATTGTTTGTAATGAAAACGGTCATTTATGTAGAATAATGGGTAGCTGTTTTGGAGAAATGGTCCAAAACAGTATATTTCTCAGGCATATTGGAAGAAAAATTCTAATAACCTTCAGCCTCTTAAAAAATCTGGTCTAAGAAAGGATTCTACCTTTAATGATATAATTTATATATTTTGATGTGACCTAAGAATATGACCAGGTTATTACAACCTAGACAAACATAGAAACAATATAGTCTTTCTCATTATTACAGTTACAACAATACCATACAGCAGTGAGAATTCCTCACTTGACAACAGATTCCCTGTCTCTAGAGTGTTAACATCATATATAATACAATACACATTACACTAGAACACTTTCCACTTCAAGAACTATAGAAACCATAAAATGAATGAGTTAAAAATGAATGAATGAATGAGTTACAAAATGAATGAATGAATGAGTTACAAAATGAATGAATGAATGAGTTACAAAATGAATGAATGAATGAGTTACAAAATGAATGAAATATATCTGAAAGTGGTAAATATTAGCTATATTAAAGGAATGCTACCTCTTTGAATGAATATAAAGTTAATTTCTGAAACTTTACAAATTAGAGTTTATATTCATCAGTGGTAGTATTCCTTTAATATGAAGAATTGTACAGAATGAATTACTAGATTGATGGTATAGTTGAACTTGAACTGGGTAAAGGCAAAAGTGATCCAATGCATGGTTGTGAACATAAATGCATGTGTAAGAATAATGAATGAATGATGAAAGAGTGGATCTTACAATAATTACATTAATTAAATATAATTTTTTTTAAATAATAAATAAACTATAAACAATAATTTCATCAATAAACTAAAATAATAGGAAAAGTATATCAGTTAAAAAAGAAAATAAATGGATGATATTTGCATCATATAATATGTACATACCAGATCTTTGTTCTCTTGTCAGAAACTGTGGTCTCAATACAGGTGATATTTTCCCATGTTTTTGAATTTCACCTGAATTTTCTGCTACATGTTCCTCATAATCTGATTGTCTTGTTATTGATTTACTGTCTGAGTCCTCATTCTCCACTTTTACTTTCTCCTTGTTACTCTTATTGCCCATTGTTTAGTTATTATAAGTTATTGTTTTTATTATAACACATTGGTTTTGCAAATTAATTTGAACATTTGTTTATAGTTAGTTACTTGAAAAGTTATTCATAAACATATTTTCAAAGAATATCTTTATAATTCAAAACTAATGCTGATAAGTCATCTCTGCAACCACAAGCTCTCCAATTTTCAATTCAAATGTATTACCAATCTTTATCAATAAGTTCCTTACCATTGGGAATTCTGAACACAACAATGCCAATAGCAATAAATTATTGCACAAATCACAGAACATAATATAATAACTGAACATTCAATCTTGTCTATTCTTCCAAAACCAAAGCAATGACCAAGTTAAGGGATTGAATATCCAAGAACAACACAGATAAACTCAAAAGAGTAAAACATTAGAACCATCCTGGAAGGTGTGCTTCAAATATATATCAATCAAAGAGACACAAACTTATCAACAAAGGATATGCATAGGTAGTAATTCTGCTTGAATTATTTAATGGATAATGCTTACGACTGAAACCAACAGACAACCTTCCTTCAAGACAGATAACCCAGTTACACAACCTTAATAACTATCCTACTATTTTCTTCATTATATTGTCAATGAATTCAGAATAAACATTTCGTGCAGACAAATATGTTTTATATTCAATTTTTCCAGAACATTCACTTTGATATTTGCATGATTTCAGAAGTTTGCAGACAGTGAATTACTAGAATTCTATTCACTACAATCAATTATATATTCAATAACCTCTAGAATGCATTTTTTACTCCCATAACAATTTGTTTTCCTTCATTATCTTGAAATATATTTCACAACACATGCATTACACAGTAATATCTTATAGACTGCAACTTCATGCAAAATACAAAAGACATTGCAAACAATTTCAAAGACTCAGACCACTTTCATTATTCAACAAATGAATAGGTTTGTAATTGCTGCAAAACTCTCCCATTCAAACAAGATTTTCATTATATGATATTATAAATTATGTTATACCTTGTTTTATTAAAGTCATTGCAGTCAAATTGAAACAAAATGACACAATACATATCCAGACAGAGATCAGAAAGTACAGAAATATAAACAGCACCAATTTAACATAAATATATAAATTACACTAATTCTAAAATCTATAAGCATAAATTTCTCTCTTCATAATTCCTATTCTATATTCTATCATAACACATAATCCACATCATACCTTCATATAAATGAATGAAACTAATACATACATCGTACAAACATAGAATAGAAATCAAATTCAGATTACATTGACACATTCAGTAAATGAGTAAATGTCAGCCAACACAGAAAACTTTAAAAACCAATTTGACAATCCGTTAGATCAATGATATTTTGGGTCATAAATAAGTATTATTATATTTATAATGATCACAGCTGTTAAAGAGAATTGTGAAATAGTGATAGATTTATCAATAAAAATAAGTAAAGTGTAGGTGGGTGGTATACTCATCCAGTCAGAGGTAAGGGAGGGTTAATTGGTGGCACACTTTTCCATCTAAAAATGACCATTGGATTGGGGACATATGGAAGTTTATGTTTAACAAGGCCAATGCCTTCACACAAATCGTATTCATGCTAAAGAAATGAATGAAATGGGGTTTTACATCCTACTTTTCTGTTCAATAGTAGGACCAGAAACACAGTGAAAGGAGGTTTACAGAACAAATCTACACCTTTTCGATTTTCAACTATCATGTATCACACAAGGCAATGGTTTTATTGTCAATGTATTACCCATGTAAACTATCAAAATTAAAATCCATGTGCACTAATATAACGGTCATAAAACACAAATATACCCAATCTAGACATCTGTTAACTAATTACTAATCAACATATCTCCCAGCCATTTTCATATTTATTGATTTATTCATTGGATATTGATCTAAAATCAATCACTGATATTTACAGTACAATAATATTTACTTTTATATAAACATTACTTCTTTAGCTTAATATCAGACATTCTTTCTACACTGTTAACCTTAATGAACCACAGCATATATTAAAGCATGGCATGATGTGGACAGCAGTGGTCAATTCCTACTCCTCTCATAGACTGTGGATACTAATACACTAATTCTGTCTGAGAACACAAGCTGATTGTAAAAAGAAGATTGATCAAGACTCATCCTCTCTCATCCTAACATTACTCTATGGATGTTGCCAGCAACTTTAAGTTAATTGTACTTTAGTTGACTTGGCTATCATTCATAAAAATATGTCTTTTTAAAAACACGATTTTTTTTTAATGATCCAAACCCCGAAAATGAAACTCTAAACTCTAAATCTAAAATTTACAGTCAAATTTATTATACATATGTATTGAAAGAATTTTTGTGTGTAAGTTACTTCAAAATGCCGTTAGTTGCTGAAGGTCTGGGGAAATCCAGTTACTTACATATTCTGTCAGTGGCAAGGTTGACATGCACCACACTTTAAATGAAGAGAAATTGATAGCTGTAGAGTAATAATTGTATCTAGTATCATATAAAGAATAATGTTATAGAACCTCTAGAGAGTGGTATGGTATATTGATAATGTCATTGTTGCATATTGAATACACTTTATCATAGATATCATAACAAATTTCATGCATGTTATCGTCAAGTTTCTTTACCCTACTTTACACAACATCTTTCATTCTCCACAGAGATACTTGCATGCATATTGTCAAGGTGCTCTGTTCTAGTGCTGAGACATGATTTATTTTCATGGCATCAGCTTCAAGGATTTTGTCCTATGAAACGCAATACTAAATGGTAGGATTAATCAAATTGTTTTGTTTCAATGCTTGTTTCTCATTATAAAAGCGAAACCAATATGTGTGATAATCTCACAAATTAATACCATTCAAGACATTGACAGTTTTTAAGTTATAAGGCAAACAGGGGAAGAAACTAGTATGTTTGCACAAATAAAGATAGTGGACCACAGCCACATATGCCCACCACAGCATACGGATGGAAAACGAAAGGTCCATTTTAAGTTTCATCAAAATTGGTTGAAAACTAAGAGAGTAATAGCATATTCAAGATTTTGGGGCAAGGGCAATAACTCTGTTTCTAACGGTCGAAAATAGCTCAAATTCAAACTTGATCTTCGTTATATGAATTTCATTTGATTCCATCAAAAAATCTAGTTTTTAGAGCGTTTACAAGCAAATGTTGACGGACGGAAGGACGGATGAACAGGGGTGCCGACAATATACGTCCACATAGAGAGATGTGGGCATATAAAAACGGAAGAGTCTCTTGAACCAAAATCTATATTTCTACTCAGACAAATACAAAATAAAGAACGATTTCGAGACAAGAACTATTGACAATAAACCTAGAAGACATCACAGAGTTCATTACTTAGTTCTCTTTAGACTTTGTGTCTTGAAAACACAACATTTTTCAATGTTTTCTTGTCTATTGCTAGTTATGTCCAAAAGCTTTTTGTCTGGAAATTTGTTTGAAGTATTTTTTTAGAGCCTTTGACTCATAAGAAATCTATTGAAAAATACCTTGGTGTTTGTAAGTACTTATAAAAGACAAATTTTCATAAAATGAAAAATGTTTATATAAGTTTACATATTACCTATCTGAAACTAACAACTCATTGTGAAAAGGGCAAAACTTCTATCTAAACACCAATTATCAATTTCAACCAAGTATACTATAAGAATGGTAAAGACATTCAACTAATTTAAAGCTCCAAAAGAGAGGCAGGATAGTCAATTCTGTTGTAAGTCTGAAGGGAGGGTTCAATATGATATGACATTTGACAATAGCTCCAATTACTGGCATTCGAGCGAAAGCCCGATCCTGATAGACCAGATAAAGAAATTCTTGAACTTTTGGAAATTTGTTTAAAACATAATGACTTTACTTTCAATGAAAGTATTTATCTTCAGGCTTCATAGACTGCCATAGGAAAACGCTTTGAGCCCTCTTATGCAAACATTTTCATGGCAGAATGGGAAAGAGAAGTTTCACTCCTCTGTCCCAAACTACCAATTTTTTATGTAAGATTTCTTGATGATATTTTCTTAATTTGGACTCATACAATAGATGAATTTTGGGAATATTTTGATACTCTCAATAGCCACCACCCTTCTGTAAAATTAACTTCTAATATTAGCGACAAACAGATTGATTTTCTAGACACCACAGTTTTTAAAGATACCAATTTTCATGAAACCAATCAATTAGATATTAAAGTTTTTTTCAAGCCCACTGATACTCACCAACTTTTATTCAAATCATCTTTTCATCCTAAACATACCTTTTCTGGCATTATAAAGTCGCAGATCTTGAGATTTCACCGAATTTGTACGCGCAAGAAGGACTTCGAGGAGGTTTGTTCAATTGTTTTCCAAAAATTGCGCGAACGTGGATATTCTAGAAGGTTCTTGAGAGGTATTAAAAGCTCAACCGTTGCTAAAATCTCTGCTAAAAATAATTCGATTCTTTTGCCAATACCAAATTCTTCAGTTTATCCTTGTAACAACCCTCGCTGTCAAACCTGTCCCTTCATTTTACCAACAAATTCTTTCCGAAATAGACGCACGCACAGATTCCATATTTCAAGTAAATGAAAAACTCGACTGCAACAGCAAAAATATTATTTATCTTATTTCTTGCACAAAATGTGACGTACAATACGTTGGAGAGACAAAAAATTCGTTAAGGGTCCGTTTCAATCATCATAAGTCTGACATCAACTTAAACAAAATTAATAAAACCGTTTCAAAACACTTCAATCAACCCGATCACCAATTAACAGACCTGAAAATTATTCCCATTGAACAGATATACGAACAACCTGGCATTGATACAAAGAAAATTCGACTCATTCGCGAAAATTTTTGGATAAACAAATTACAAACCATGCATCCTTTGGGAATGAACATCCAAGTTGATTTCCAAATTATACCTTTTGTTATTCAATACAACAACACAGCTGGTCAAGTTCCCCGAATAATTATCCGTCTTTACAAAGAATTGCAGGAAAAATTTCCAACAGTCTTTACAAATGATTTAGTTATCGCCTATACCCGTAATAAAAATCTAAATGATATCTTAGTCCGTGGTAGATTACCCCCCATCCCCCTTCCATAGGTTTAGTACATTTCCTTTAATTAATATTTCTTATTTATGATAACTTGCAATTGAAGAGTTTCCTCGCAAAAATATCATACACGTATACTATTTTCACTTAATAAATTATATATATTTTTTATATGAAATACGCATTTTCCTTTTCATTTAATATAGGACAATTCCTCAGTTTCACCAGTGAAAATGTTTATCATGATTTCCATGGTTATTTATGTTCCTGTTGGAACCAGTATTCTTCTTATATATTTCAGATTCGGAAGATAATGGATTTGCATTTCAAATATTTTATATCACTCTTTTAAACTAACCTCACAAACATTGCTCTATCACTAGAGGTTACGCCTACATGCCTGTGCCTGTGCTTTCGTAACATTGCTTAACCGCAATATTACAACCTTAAATTCCAATTACTGAATGAATGTGGTTATCAGATATATGTAAATAGACCTATCTTCGAATAATGAATAATAATATTGAATAATGTGACTTAACCAATAAACCTGATATGCAAATTATAACCTATCCACTGATCGAAAGACTTATTCAGATGTCAAAAACAACAGAAAGGAATAAAATAAACTAGGAGCAAGAATAAAGATCAAGATATTATATTTTACAGGTATAATGTGAAGTACAATTATATAAAATATCCACTGTACCACAAAGTATGAAATATTTTGAGTGTAAATGTTTCAGGTAAAGTAGCCACGGACTGGATAAACCGAGAAACCACAATACCTATCAAACAGATCTAATATTGATCAGGCACAAAAAACTTAGGATACTAGTCCATCAGCACATTTCAATGTTCAATACTTAACAAAATTTTTTTTTTTACATATGATACAAATAGTTCTCAATTTTTAAAAAATATTGCTTATTTGTATTTGACATGTATGAGATGTAAGAAGGGAACTTAAAATAGAGCTTCATTATACTATTTGACTATTCAAAGACATTTTTCCATTTTTTGTCCATAGAATCCTTTCTCAAACAGAAAGATATTAGTGGAAGTTGACTAATGATTAACTCCTTTGTCCTGAAAATAAACCCAGTGGAGTAATTACATTGAAACTTAATTGACATCATCAACAGATAACAGTATAGCATGCAGTATAAAGTTATTTAAATACCTATTGATCGACAACAATTTCCTCAACATTTAACACATAAAACTTATCAAAATAGATTGAACGGGGATAGTGCTGAAATTTTACAGAATTTCTAGTAAAATCCCAATAATCAATGCCAATCAAAACTTACTTTCAATTCAACTAAAAAAAATCATAACACGACATGAAAGAATCTGTAACGTTGAACGTTGAAACCTTTTTCTAAAAATCAGCTGTCAATTAAAGTTTCAATAAAAGTTAACAGTATGAATTATTAAACCATCAGAAATCATTATTCAGCTCAAATATTTTTATTTCCAATAAAACTCATTAAAACTTTCAGCTTCAATACACCACACAATCTGATTGAAATAAAGATCTACCATACATGCCTTGAGTCAGATGATTTAATAAACTCAATATCCATGATCTTAGGATCTTAATAAATAAACCAAGTACTAACAATCCAAACCACACAACAAAATTCAGAAATCCAAACAACATACTGACAAAACATTGGTAATTGCATACAACAACAATAGTGGCATTCCATTCAATCAACCTTACAGAGTAATAAAAAATATATCTACAGACTCTATCTACCAGCTATATTATGCTTTTAAACTTATACTTTAACTTCCATTTGATTCACAAAATTATCCAAACATCTATTTCACAGATATACATCACATGGAAGCACCATCATGCAATGTCCAGCAGTTCAAAAAAATTTCAACGTTGAAAATACAAAATAGACTTAATTATCTATTCACAGATAAATGAAGAAATTAAGTTAAAGAACATAGCATAATCCTCCTACATTCCAACACACCAAGCAATTTGGTATTACGCCAGCTGAAAGAACTCTCTTCTACTGGAAACAAAAAAATCAATATGAATAACTATGACCAGCTGTCAATGGACGAATGTAAACAACCTCTGTGACATTTTTTACATCAAAATTCACTTCTGCGATCAAATAAATCGTATTTTATTTCACATCGTCAATAAGTTAAATGACATTCATAGTTTTAATAATAGACTTCTATAACACACTGAATTTATTACTTAATTTCTCTTCAATACTTCATTCAGAAAGAAACATTGCATATTTGAACTAAATAGAAGTGATGGCAAGTTTATAAAAAAGAGTGAACAACTGTCCTACATTGATTGTGATAATTATCTGAAAAGCCATAAATTGGCACACATCGCATCAGCCTCAGACGCTTTTTTCATATCAGCACCTCCTACCAGTGGAATCAGGTTGAAAAATCTGAAGGTATTATCTGGACCTATTTCCAGATTGAACTTGGACCTTCAGGTTAGCGAGCATGCGTCTAGCTCACTGAGCCACTGCTGCTGTCTGAGGGATGTAAAAGCAACTTACTTTACAAACAAATGACGAAAGATCAAATATAACTCTATTACAAAATATAGGAGAAAGTTAAAACAGACATGACTGGCAAATAAAATCAAATTAATAAACCTATCAAGGGAGATATAAAATAGTACAATATTATAGAGTATTTGAACTGTTGTCATCTATTTACTGATATCAACTGATGTTGTGCTGTAATAATCTGAGGTTTAGGTCTGGATTAACTGGGAAAAACAAAGGATCATAGTTTGATGTGTTAAAGGTGGCGTCTCAAGTAAAATCACTTGTCAATTCATACAACATTCTACCTAAAGGGTCTATCTCACTGGTTTGGAGACAAGTAGGTGACCAGTTGGCGTCTCGAGTCTGTGGGAGTTGCGTGGAGACTAATTTTGTCTATGTGATAAGTCTATAAGGTCTCTGAGGCCTGTTAGAGACTGAGGAGACATTGCAGCGACGTCTATTTGCATATTTGTTCGGTCAAAAACAAAATTTCTTGATATTTTAATAATCTAAATCCAAAATTGAAGAAAGAAACAAAAAGGTAGGAAATTGGTTTTAAAGGATTGGTGATGAGTAAACATAGAAATCTTTTTATTGAACAAAGAAAAGTAACACATGGTTAGTTAGTTACTCACAGTCACTGTTTCAATCAGAGAAAGATAGCCTTAAAGATTTGAGAAATCAGAAAACAAACAACTTCGATCACGATCACTTCATTCTTCTTTCTAATAGGGTAATTAAAACTTTGACCTTTTACAGGTTGTAGGTTAGTTCTGAGTGTGTGATGAATTGTGAGTCAAAAAACAGGTACTTTTGTACACATATGACAAGTATTTATAAAAGTATGTATTTGTATGTAAATATTTAGGACTAGTGGCCATTTCTTGGAGTGTTAAAGGGAAATTTTTTATATGTATCGGGGACACTAAAATTAATTGTTTGATGAAGTTGCAAAGGCCTTATGTCATAAAGCATATTTTGAGATTAGTGACGTCATCAAACAATTTTAGTGGAATTGTAGGAACCACAGGCATCTGATTTAAAATTGGAATGGTGCAAATTGATGCTACCGGTTTAGAAATTTAGAAAACCTCTTTACAATCCCTTTAAGGATTAGATATGGACTCCTAATACCCTTTATAAAGCTGCATCATTATTTTTATTGTGCTGTCATAGAGCCATGTCATTTAGCTGAAATGTAAGCTTATAGGACACACAAAGAAAAATCCTACAAAGCAAAGATAATGGTCACGATTGATGTCATGTAAAACTTTTCTGATTTAGACAGAAAAGCAAACAAAAAGGTAGAAATTCTTTATCTTCGAAGAAATAGTTTACGTTTTAAACTATAATCATATTGACCATGCATACTGTAGAGATTGTGTGTTTGTGCTATGATCTTTTTTGTGTGTTTCTGATTTGAAGTGTTGTATTTATATGAAATAAAAACTCACCTTCTGGAGTATGTTGAAAAGCATTTTCTTTTATAGATTCTAATGTTTCATAGCCCCATCTTTTATCAAACTCTTCCTTTCCACCATCTAGTCTCAATCTAGGGTAGGTCTGGTATCTTATCTGGTTGGCAGACTGAAATATACATAAATATATATTGTTACATAAAAAATGCAACTAGTTGGTGGTTCTCTTGTAATATGGATTGACATATGATAGTCAAATCTGTAATGCAATATGATTATTGGTTCCATGTCTGTACACTCGTATCAGTTTTGCTTTCTGTTATTTACCATAATGAGTGACTAGCACTGTACAACTCTTTGAACTTGATATACTGATGACTTTTTGTACTAGTTAAGTAAGGTTTTGGAACAATGCTTAAAACTATAGTAAAATCTCTACCATATTGCCATAACATATTTAATTCTGTGGGACAACATCATGATTATTAAAGGGAAGCAACTTTCAATATGATTTTGATGTTAGATTCTGTTACATCAAAGGACAAAATTTTGGGGTTTTGAACATAGTTTTGCACCACTCTATGCACAAATATCTTAAAAGTTATCATTTTTATTTGATAAATAACTTGAAATTTAAGCATACAATGAAATCTGAAAAGAGTAATGGCTTACATGTAATCAATAAAGGCAGACATATAAATGTGTTTTTAAATTTTTAAACTGCAGGATAATAGTATTATATAATTTTATAGTGCTAAGGTATCAATATATACACTAACCTCCTCACTGTCATGGCATGATAAAGATGAAATATCAGTCAATAAAACCATATATTTGGCTTCCCAATTGGGTGTAGGTTGGTTTCCATCACTAAATAATCTATACTCTAAATGACTGTCTAGATCTGAAATATATATATTAAGATATTTAAATCATACCTTGTGATCAAATTGGAATAGATAAAAAGAAACTAAACTAAAAGAATTGTCAGCTTTGTACAAATTTTCAACAAGTTTTCAATTCTTTATATCTTGCCATTCAAAGAATAGATATTATAAATATTTTAGATGAAATTGTAGGTCTTATAAGCAACTGTCACTTTTTTTCAACAGAATTATATCTTGTTTATTAAATCCAGGTGACTACCATAAACTAATTTAATCTTCTACAAGAAGAGCTCCACAGATAAGTGTGCTGAGGACTGTTTCTCTTCACACTAAACTTGAATAACCAATCTCAGACCACCGATCTAGACTAAAACAGAATGCTAGTGTAAAAGACCCTAAAGAGGCTCATATTCTATAAGTGATTTTATGATCACAGAATTTTTCAAGATATGCATTTCAGACTACATTGTGACCTATATTATGCAGTTACAAATATCAAAGTACCTAAAATCATATTTAAACCATATAACCTTCAAAGTGAAATAAAATCATGATAAATCAGAACTGCCCCAGGTCTAAGAAAAATAATTATCTATTTCTAACCTAAATGTTTTAGTCTATTTATGTTATATCAACTTGTAAAACAAGAAATAACTAACTGTCAGAGAAAATTTGATTGAAAACAGATTCATGTCCATCAAATTCTTACATCAAATATAACCGGATACATCCTGACAATAATTCAATAAACCAATCATAGAATTGGTTCACTTACTCAAATGATAAAAGCATTAAAATCTTGATATCTTCAACTATGTCAAATTTCATCAAAGTTAGTGAAGGTGGGGACATCTTTCATAGAGATGAAAAACAATTTTCCAGACAAAATAACTAGAAGTCTAGAGCTATACCAGGTTAGAGCCAGAAACAAATATCATAAAAATAAATCAGCTTCTGTTTTCTACATAGTTTCAATTTTAAAACATTTCTTTATTTTGCATAAAATAAAACCAATTTCAGATGTAAATTATTTTTAAAGTATAATTTTGAAAATATCTGAAAACTTCTGTAAATTAATGTAATACAGGTGAAATACAGACAAGTGGTTCTCAAGGTATAAAGAAGGTTAACTGCCTATTAAACTGTGTAAACAAAGACTTAAAGTAAGGTGGAAATAAGTGTTGTATTTAACCCATACATCTTTAAAACTGACAAGAGCTAAACTGAGAAATAATTTAGGAAACAATCTATATGTATACATTTGATGACAGATGAGAGGATAAAAAAACCTAAAATGTGCAAGAATCTTTAAGATATATAACAGCCCTATTTTACTGTGTAAATATAGAATAAGAAGCAAGGTGAAGCTGTATTCACCTATTTCTAAGCTTGGTATTATTTATTAAACAATTCAACATCTACTTTAAACCTTTATCAAGACCCTCTCTTTTATAATAAGTACATAAGGTTTCCGGTTTGTCTGGCCCTGTGTTATAATAAGGTCTATTAATTTGTTGGTAAAAATATATCAAAGTATAATCAGCAAGTCAATAAAATTATCATCTTCAGATTTTGAAATAATATGAGAATTTTGACCTCCTCAGAATTTAACTCCTGTTATTGACTATCCAGTGATGTAAGTCAGGAAAATGCAATATCTGTCTGCTTTTATACTTGATGACTACAGATGTTGACATGAGATCATTGTATAGGAAAATGTTTCAAAAAATGTCTTGGAATTAAAAGAACACATACAAAGTAACAAATCATTAAGCCATCAAATATCAACAAGTATCATGAGAACAACATAGCAGGACAGATATGATTTCCTAGCTAGGGTTGGCCATGAATTCATTACCTAGGAATGTTTTAAAATAGTCCAGGATGTGAAAAGTTAAAGAGAAGAGCCAGGTTTAAAGGAACACAGGTGTTTATTTTCAGGGTGTTTACAAACTTTGTTTATTCAGTTTAATCGGTCACCATCTCTTTTATTTTAACTTTCCCAATTATTTTCATCTAATTTATGGCTTTTCTTTGTTATAAAACATGGTTGCCATAATCATTCATTCACAAATTGGTGAATTAATTCAAAGTTTCTTTACTTAATTCTTTTCATTGATGAAATATATATTATTTTGTATTTAACTGCCACTTTTTAGTCAGGGTAGATGATTTAAGGAAGATTTCTTGTTAAATTTCATCATGAACAAATCTACAACGACTAAAATCACAGCTGGGTATTTTGGAGCTTTCAAAGCATAATGACTAGCAAAAGCTATAATAACCATATCAACAGCCTATGTGTTATATATTTTTTTAGAATTTTATACCACATAATAACAACAAAACACATGATGTGAATAGAGCAGCTGGATACAGAATTGTAGATAAAGATATAGTAGATACAGTAATATCAGAGTCACTGGACCTTATAACACATTATTCATACCTAATTAAAATATGATAGTGCTAAATTATGTCATGATGTCCTACAACAATTTATTCTATTTGAGAGAGCATTAAGATAAATGTCACAATGTCCTTAATTAGTCCTTGATTAGCACATCTAGATACTTCTGAATCTAACACAAGTTTGTGTTGAAGTATAATGGTAACGTTTGCCAAAGAAGGCAGTAGCCTAGGTCACAAGAAGAGAACATGTATAAGATGTAAGACATAACATGTTTCATTAAATCAGTAAAGGTAAAGTAGTAGTGTCAATAATCTAATCAATAAACGGTGGCTTCAAAAATGGAAAAGAGTATTTTCTATATTTTGAATTGATGTATTTATTTCATAAACTCAGCTCAGAGTTTTAATCATTGTATTATTTTCCTCAAGAAATCATTAAGAAAAGATTATAGCCCAGTCCCTCAGATATCACAGATTTTAATATTGAATGTGAATGTTTTAATTCAATAGATATTAGAGAATAAACCAAGTAATACCCTGGATACATCGTGAATATTGAGAAATTAATTGGTGTTTACTATCTGATCAATCATAAGATTATTGGAGTGAACAATATTAACTCTAGAAATCAATTATTGACTAAATATCACATTGTTGTATTAATTTCTTCCTTTCAACATAATACTATTCTAATACCGAATCAGACACAGGGTGCAGATTGTCTGTATGACTGATTTTAGTGATTTCTCAGTTTTCCATTTTCTTAATGTTGTAGGCCTTAACAGAAGATAAAACTACTATATCACAAAGACAATCAGAAAGCATTCCACTGCACCCATAAAGAATTTCAGAACGGTGAGTCCAGTAGGTGGTAGCAATTCGATAACAGGCTATTTGAGGACAATATTTAAGAACACCTCAAATATATATTCACTATTCTGTGGAAAATGCAAAATTTTCATTTATCTAACATTAAGGATGTCTTTTTTTTATATATGGCAGTATCTCAAACGGGGATTATTCTGGATTTGTAGGCTTTGACGCAGTGGCATCTTGGCAGAGCAAGGGAGAGAGGAGGGTCCCTCACTTTCAAATTTCGTATCGCTTTACATGGAAAGAATGAAGAAGTTCATAGAAACTCCTATGTTAAGTAAAGCACTGGCCACATCACAAATAAAGAGATTGATAAAAAAATAGGATGCAGTTAACATAGTAGTTAGCTTTGCACATAAACAAATCTACCAGTAATCTAAAATAAATCTAATGAATACTAAAGTCTTTTGCCAAAAATTCTACAAGATAAGGGAGCATAGGTAGGTTCTGGAAAGATACAAATCTATAAAACTTATTTAAAGGGATTACAGTAGCCTATATAGGGCCTTATACTTATTTAATCAGCTATGATAAAAAGAGAAGTGGACTGAGTTTACTGCAGACCAGGTGTGAGCCCCTTTTGATAATTCTGTTACCCCTACTTGACCCTCACACCTTGTTTCATAATCCTGAAAACGACTGTTTCTTAAAATATACTGAAGCAAAAGTGGTTTGAGGGAATGTCAGTAGGATGTGATTAAAGGCGAAATTTTCAATTAAATGGCAGAACAAAGTTGTGTGCAACTATGTCAATAATGAAAGTTTGCTTCAAACTATTTGAGAACAGTTTTTTAAATATCTTTCTTCAAAATCATGACAAAAATCAAATAAAAAACAAAAACAATATGTGTATTATTTTCTAGCTAATGAGTCACTGAATAAGTTAACTGCTGTTTCACTGTTTTATTTCAATGTAACAAATATTCAATAAAATACATAGTCGTTTAATTACATTCACAATGACAAACACTGTGAGTCAATAAAACACAGTACAACACTCACCCCACACATTCAGCCAGCCTTCAATTCGACTTGCTAAATTCATCTTGAGACAAAACTTTCTCGATGCCATGCTTGTTATTACATAATTTCCATCACTGTCAACGCTTCAGGTATTCCATAAAAACTTAAAAATAAGTCGGGTATAGAAAATCACTGAAGCATAAAAATACACGCGACTTATCACTGTTTAAAATTCAGACATATTCACCGCTTCGATATGCGTATTAATTCATAATATCAACCACGCCAAATTTTCCTTTCTGAAGGATTTTCAATAATTCTGATTGCATCAAGATGATTTTAAATTCGGAAAACCTTAAAAAAGTTTTGATATCTGACGTACTCAATATATTGTTAAAGATTTGACAAAATAAACAGAACTATTCCATTTGCGGATGGACATTTAAAGGTGTTATGTTTTGGTTCTATTTTCTATTTTAGGCCTAAGGCCTACCTGTAAAAATCAGAGAGATCAAAGGGAAATTTTATTTAAACGAACAATAAAATAGATGCAAATTGGGATATTATGGATTTATATTTGTAATGTATGAAAATTGAGATGGATTTCATTTTGGAAATGTGAAATTTGAACTGGATTTGTAGGTAAACAGTAACACTGAACCAAAAGCAGATGTTATTCTCTTGGCAAAAGGTCTTCTGCTGATCATTGACGGCTTGTCACTTTTAATGAAAAAGTATCCCATGACCTTAGAGATGAAGATTATCAGAGAGTAAACAGTGAATTTTAATTACAGGCACGAAGTTAAATTATGTTTACAATTCTTGTGATGTCCATATTTAGTAACAATCAAAAACAAAAGAAAATATTGCAAATGGTTAGACCTATGATGTAATCTAAAGCTAGGGCCAAAATGAATTCATAGCTAGTCAATGGGAGGCAACTCTTTATTTGTACTAATACAACAGTTACGTTTTAAAAGAATTTGTAGAGCTTATAAAATAGCTGCATTGAATTTAAACTTTTTCATTCATGAAGCCTCGTTGGAAAACTTAATATCATTGGCATCGGGTCATCCTAATGAATCAAAATGCTAACCAAGAATCATCACCAAGGTAATACAAATTCTGATGCCTGTGCCTCCAGGAACCAGCCTCCATTAACCAACCTTCACCCCCATTATCAAGATATCAGTAACTATCACCAGTATAAAATATTCAACCTTCAGTCATACACTTCTTCTGAACTCTTTAGGACGATACTAAATAATATTGAGTATGAGTTATTTCTATAGCCAGGGCAACAATTCTTGATGGATTTTGACGAAACTTGGCATGAGTGTTTGTTATCAACCAAGGATAAACCCTATTGAAAATCAGAAAAATCAAAAAATATTTACTATGAGTTATTGCCCTTGTTATTGAAAACGCATTCAATTTTTAACTCTTAAACACTAAATAGCATGATTCTTGCTGGATTTTGACAAAACTTGGTTTTATTATTCAATCCTGCGCTGAAGATTGAATATTTGCCTTTTCACGAGCTAAAAATTGAACACGTTTTCAAGAACAAGGGCAATAACTCGTATTCGATATTAATCAGTATTGCCCCAAAGAGTTCAAAAGAAGTGTATGACAGAAGGTTGGATATTTCATACTGGTGATTGTTACTGTACTGCCAAATATTTTTATTCAAAATCAAAGCTGCCAGTGGGTGTATATTACATTGCCTGGCAAGCTATCTTTTAATTATTGCTGTGGAATTTTCCTGACATTTCTTGCCATATTTCATGAAAAGACTTAGTCTAAGAAGTTAATTTGAATATAAAATTAATATTTGCATTGAATATAATGGTTTAAAATTTGCAGAACTATCTTTGTCCAGTTGTAATTGTAATTTTTATACGCCCACACGTAAGATGGGCGTATATTGTAATCACCCCATCGGTCCGTCCGTTCACATTTGGCTTGTGCTCACTCTACAGGCTACAGTTCTTTATGGATTCTTTTGATTTTTATTTTGTATGTCAATGTTGTTATGAAGATGATCCCTATTGATTTTCGTGATGATCGGATAATTTTTCACCGAAATATCGTGTCTGACTTGACGTTTTACTCTATTAGCTATATTGTGCAACTCGTGCTCACTCTACAGGCTACAATTGTTTACAGATTCTTTTGATTTTTATTTTGTATGTCAATGTCATTATGAAGATGATCCCTATCGATTTTCGCGATGATCGGATAATATTTCACCGAAATATCGTGTCTGACTTGACATTTCACTCTATTAGCTATATTATGCAACCCTGTAGTCACTAAAGACTGTTTAATCATTTCTGACAGCTGCCAGTGGGCGTATGTTACCTTGCCTGGCAAGCTATCTTATTAGTTGTAGAAAATCATAATAAATTTCTTGGACCACTCAAAACAAAGTGTCCAATGAGCATAATTCTGGCACATCAGACAGCCACTTGTAAGGAAGTAACAAAACCTAAGAGGTGGAATAAAAAGCTTTATTTAAAATATACATCTATGAAAGTAAAAATAACAGCAAAGAGTAAATATTCTTAGACAAAATAACTGGTAGTTCCCTTATTTCATTATTACTTACTTTTACTTTGTTTCCATTCCTCAACTTCCGGGAATCTGATCATGGGACTTCTGTCCGCCATTTTGTGTTTGGATGCCATTGAAGTGTAATAAATATATAGTTGAAACATTACAGTAATTATTAAGTTTAACATGGTAGCAGAGCGAAATGAAAGAGAATGTCGGCAGGTAACAGAAATAGCTATAAGAATCCATCATATTTTGGACCTGATACGGTGTATGACACGTGGAAAAATGAGTTAGAAATATGGCGTCGGGTCACCGACCTGGACGCAGACAAGCAAGCATTGGCCATCACATTGTCGCTGACTGGAAGAGCGAGGGAGAGGGCTGTCCAAATACCAGCTGATTATTTGGATTCAGAACGTGGCGTTGATATTCTAATTGCCAAATTAGATGATGTTTTCAAGAAAGAAACGAAAGATGCCACATATGAGGCTTATTTAAGTTTTGAAAATTTTAGAAAGACAGACGACATGTCAATTGAAACCTACGTTATTGAATTTGAAAGACTGAATACCAGACTGGTTAGATACGGAATGGAGTTACCTGATGCTGTGTTGGCATTCAAGCTCCTTGACAATGCTTGTCTCTCCACACAGGAACGTCAAATGTCATTGACTGCTGCTGCAGATTTAACATATTCTGACATGAAATCAGCTTTAAAGCGGATATTTGGAGCCAAAATTCCAGATGTTCCTACATCTAGTGTGAAATTGGAAGTAAATGCAACAGCAAGCTCAAGACGGTTTATAAGAGGAAAATATCAGACTTCTGAGAGCAGAAATGATCAGACACTTGAAGATCCAGTTAAAGGAACTAACCCATTAAACAGATTTGGCAAGCGTTCAAGATGTGCTATTTGTCAGTCTACATACCATTGGGCGAAAGACTGTCAACATAAAAAGGAATCAGTCAATATTGCTACGAATAAAGATGAAGACACTGATGATTGGTGTAATATTACATTATTAGTTGACAACAAACAAAAATCTCAGTTACAGTTTGTGTTCGATGAAGAACAATTAGACATCTTTGTAGTGGAATCAAGTGGAGCAGGTGTATTAGATACAGCATGCACAAAAACAGTTTGTGGTTGTCAATGGTATAATGATTATTTATCAAGATTTCACCCAAATTTAGTGAAATTAATACAGACTTTTCCAAGTGATAGGACCTTCAGATTTGGTGATGGTGTCTCAGTGAGATCTTTGAAAATGGTAAAAATTCCAATTGTCATGGGAAGACAAAGGTGCATGTTGGAGGTTGAAGTTGTGGATACTAACATTCCTCTGTTATTGAGTAGATCATCCTTAAAGAAAGCAGATGCAAGTCTTGATTTAAAAAATGACAGTGCTACAATGTTTGGACATAATGTCAGGCTAGATTTCACAGCCAGTGGACATTACTGTGTTGATTTATTGCCTTGTGTTAATGATGAACAATTTCATGATGTTTTGTTTAATTTTGATGAATTAACTACTAAAGAGAAACAAAAGACATTAATTAAACTTCACAGACAGTTTGGTCATGCATCTTATGATCGACTTCATAAACTTTTAGTTGCATCAGGAATTTATGATAAGAAGTTGTTTGGAGTATTGGAAAGAATGATAGCTGACCCTGATCAATAATCATGGTTACAGTCCCTACCAGTCCCAATCTTCCTAGTGTGCTGCAAGATAGTTTACCAGCATTAGATGGATCTTCAACCAGTAGAACTGTTGCTGAACATTTGTCAACCCTTCACAAAGCTAGAACAGAATTTACTAGAGCAGAGTGTTCTGATCGGATCAGACGTGCTTTAAAAAGTAATGTTAGAACATTTAATGACACTGTTTTTAATTCTGGTGACAAGGTTTTTTATAAACGTCCAGATAGTGATAAATGGAAGGGCCCAGGTATCGTCATTGGCATCGATAGTTCTGTTGTTTTTGTACGCCATGGAGGAAGTTGTGTTCGAGTTCATAAAAGTAGAGTCATCAAACAGCATGAAAATGATACAGTGAGCAATGATCAAAATATTGATACTGAGGATGATGTTACAGTTGATAAGAAACTTGATAATGAGTCTGAAAATGAAACTTCATCTGACAATCAGGATAATGATGATCATCATGCAGTTCATAATGATAATCATCAACCTCTGAAACTTAAAGCTGGAATGTTGATGTCATTTAATGAAAAGGGTAGTCAGGTTACTAAAAAGGTTAGAATTATGAGTCGTGCCGGAAAAGCTACTGGAAAACATAAAGATTGGTATAACACAGAGATTTTGGAACCCGTGGGTGATAGTGGATCAAGAGCCTTTGATTTATCTGAAGTGGAAAATCTTAAAGAACTTGATAATTTAGATGATGAAAATGTTATGGTGCTGGATAATTTTTCTATACACAAGGCCAAGGAAAAGGAATTGCAAAATTGGAAAGATCATGATGTTTATAAAGAAACAGTAGATAAGGGACAAAAGTGTGTATCCACAAGGTGGATTGTTACAACAAAAGAAACATCTGATGGTTTTATTCCTAAGGCTCGTTTAGTAGCTCGTGGGTTTGAGGAAATAACTGATAATTTGTCTAAAGATTCACCCACCTGCTCTAAAGAGGCTTTTAGAATAACCTTAGCTATCATGGCTTTAAAAGGATGGACACCCAATTCAATGGATATAAAAACTGCATTCTTACAAGGACAATCTCTTAAACGAGATGTTTATATTAAGCCACCACCTGAAGCCAATTGTAATGGTATTTTATGGCATCTTCAAAAATGCGTTTATGGTTTGAGTGATGCTTCCTTGCATTGGTATCAAAAGGTTAAAAGTGTCATGAGCAATCTTGGTGCAAAAGTTTCAAAATCGGATCCTGCTGTATTTTATTGGCATGATGATAAAGGAAATTTGATGGGTATTTTAGCAAGCCATGTTGATGATTTTTTATGGGGTGGCACAAAACAATTTTATGATATTATATGTAAGATTCGAGATCTTTTATCTGTTGGCAAAAAAGAGAGGCTTTAAGATATTTAGGTATTGAGTTATTTTGTGAAAGTAATGATATCATTTTGCATCAAAAACAGTATGCTGAGAGTATTGTACCAATTAAAATTGATAAGATCAGAGCTATGCAAAAACAAGCAGATTTGTTAAAAGGTGAAATGGATTTATTAAGGTCTAAAATTGGTCAAATTTTATGGATAGCTAGACAAAGTAGACCTGACATTCTCTATGATGCATGTGTCTTAGCTTCCAATCTTAAATATGCTAAGGTCAGTGATATTCTGTATGCTAACAAGATAATTAAGAAAATTAAGTCAGATAATTTGATGTTAAAATTTAAACATTTAGGACATGGTCCAAAAGCATTAGTTGTATATTCAGATGCTTCTCTTGGAAATTTAAGCAATGGGGGTACTCAAGGTGGACATATCATTTTTCTAAAAGGAGACGGGGGAGAAATTTCTCCTATTTGTTGGTCATCTAAACGAATTAGAAGAATAGTACGTAGTACTCTGTCTGGAGAAGCATTAGCAATGTCTGATGGCATTGACAGAGCAGTATTCATCTCAAATATGTTTTTAGAATTAATTGGTGAAAAACTACCTTTAATCTGTGTAACTGATAATAAATCCTTGTATGATGCTATTCATTCAACTAAACCTGTTTCTGAAAAACGCATTCGTCCTGAAATATCAGGTATAAAAAAATGATAGATAATTATGTTGTAAAAGAAATCATTTGGTCTGAGACAAGTAAACAGTTAGCTGACTGTTTAACAAAGAAAGGGGCATCTTCATTATTATTGTTAAAAACTCTGGAGCAAGGGCATCTTGATTTGTAGTAATTAAAAACTTTGGCTTCTTAAAAATTTATGTTGTACAGTGATAAAAAACAACTAGTTTTATCTTTTTTTTTATTTTGCTTAATACAGTGGAGATTGTTAACCTCTGTTATTCATTTACTTAATGCAAACAAACCTTACTTTTACTTTGTTTCCATTCCTCAACTTCCGGGAATCTGATCATGGGACTTCTGTCCGCCATTTTGTGTTTGGATGCCATTGAAGTGTAATAAATATATAGTTGAAACATTAGAGTAATTATTAAGTTTAACACAAACACATGGATTTGAGGGCTCAAATTTCAACGGTGGGCTATGAACACTGTTTTTGATTAGCATAGCAAATAGAATTCATTTCTGAGACGAAGGTATGATTGGTGAAACAGAGGGAGAATCTGTCCCTTTAATAACATTCTTTAACAAGAATTATTATATAAAACTAGTAACGAAACAATTGACTTGGTATTTTCTTCCAAAATTTTGCTTTCACGGATCTATGTGGATGCTTTTTTCAGATTTAGTTTACTCAGTAGAAGGTGCTTATAATTTACTGCTACCTGATTTTTGCATTTCTTCTTTTAATGGATGTAAACTAAACTTGTATTAAAATTGATAAGGGTCTAGTAAAAGCCTAGTATTACTTGATGACTTTAAATACAGTTTTGTATAAATAGTTTACCACCTTCAAGGAAAAGTTTAAAAAGGAAATGCAATTAATATTTAATAATATTTCCTTTACACTTTCTTTTATTTTATTTAGTCTGTCCTTGTCCTAAAAATTTGGAAGACTACCCTTTTCTGTAACTACTGATTAAGCTATGTAATTCTCTTAAAATATAAAGCAATATTGCCATATTGATCATGATTATACTATTTTTTACATGGAGTCATAACATATATAATTGAGTAACAACCGTACAAGGAAAAGTTCATGACAGTATTCATACAAATAGGATTTTAGCTAATTGTACTGTCTTGGGCCATACTCATAATAGTACAATAATAAATATAACTTGACAGAGTCTCATTAAAAGCTTGCAATTTGTGCACCTATTGATTATAGTAAACCCAAACGTTTTTTTATATCTAGCTCATAATTAGCTCACAAGGCTTCTTTCAAGGGAGTTAATTCATGCATCATGTTTGAAAACTGATCATCTACAAATGTTAAGAGAGTATGTCACAGGCTTAAATATATTTGAATATTTCAAAAAGGATATATATTGGTACTACTAGAAATATAAGACAACCATTAATGATATAAGTAAAACATTACGATGTTGACCTTCCTTACAATATGTTTAAATTCAAACATACCTATTAATGAGAGATGTTTCATAAAATTTATAGAACTGGCATAAACACAATGGAATGGAATGGAATGAATAAAGTGCAGGAAATTACAAAATAGCACTAGATATACAACAGAATAAGGTTCAAATATATACAAGAATATATAAACTCTATAATATATTAATATGTGTAAAAACAAAGTAATTTAAAGACTTACACAATTCGAAACAAAGTAGCAATAAGAAAATGTACACTACCAGTTCAAAATGACAAGAATTTGGAAATAAAATAGTGTGGAAAAAAACATAAACGAATATGAGCTGAAATTAAGTTCTATCAATTTGTAAAGCAATTATTTAAACAACAAATCCCCGCAAATACAGATGTAAATACAGGTAAAACAGCTTACAAAATAGCACTACTATCATGATGAATGACTATTAATGAGAAATGAACAATAATATATGAAAGGATATGAATACGCATATACAAAGTGACAAAATAGCACTGATATATATATATATGTATATATATACAAATGACTTTAAAAAAAGGTCATTTTAAAAACAATTCACAAAATATTTTAATTAAATGGCTTTTATCAAAATGTGTAAATTATTGAAATGTCGAAGATATTTACACCTGTGCATAGATATCTTTTTCCAATTAAACATAAATATAAATCTCATGTCAACAAGTCGATGCTTCCCTTCTCTCCAAGACTTGTTTATCAAATAAATAATGAAAAGCACCAAAGAAGTTTGTGAGACAGTAATCATGGACGCCACCAGACAGGAAAGGAGCCTTGAGATCGATTAGTAAGTTAACTGTTGCATAAAGACCTGTGAATAAATCACAATCTAGATCAAGAATTAAGGCTGTAGTGATAGTTAACATGTCATCACAGCATGACGACTCACCATCACTAATCTTCACCAGTTGATTATTCATAAACCTGAATGACTTTGTCAACCATCGTAATTTCTCCAGCAAGGGCTTGGCTGCTATTGCTTCTTTGATAAATTCCACAGCAGGACTTAACAGTTTTTCTAATGCTTCTTTATAACACTCTTCTACAGTTTTTGATGCATGTGTGTCACCCACATGAAGCACTTGTTCACTCTCTGTATAAGTTGCCATTGAATCAAAACTCATAGATCTGGGTTTATTTGCAAATGAATGTGGATCTAAAACATTGTGAATCACATCTGGAACAGATTCACATTCTTTATCTGCCAGTGAATAAAGCTGCTCTAGTGTACACTTTGAAATTTCCAGACTACTCACAGATTTGCGACTGGAAGACTCAACGTCAGAATTCGAGCGTCCCAAACTTGCTTCAGAAGATGAAACAGAACTATTATCGATATCCATCAAATCTTCAAAACTTTGTCGCATCAACATCTTGAAAAATTTATCATCAATTATAAATTCTGAGAGGGAAAGTTTGACCAAAGATTTGTAAAGTGTATGACAAGGTTTCTTATAAACAGCGGTGTAGAGCTCGAACATTTTTTTCATCACCTTATCACAAAGTATAGCTTCATAGCTTATCCATAATTTATTAAAATGTCTTTCTTCTATTTCTGGAATGGTTGTCAAAAATAAATTACACATTTTTTCGATGCTGTTACGGAAATCCTGGCCAATGTCACACATGGAACGTTTGAGCGAACTAGTTGATAAGTCTGCCAATTCATCACTCACAGATTGGGATAATGTTCTAGTACTTCGCTTGGTTCTGGAAGATTCTCCAACAACTCTTAGTAATGTTGTGTCAACCTCTTTCTCTAATGTTAAAAAATGTTCATCAACACTGGAATCAAAAACATGTGGTGGGTCAGTATTACTTTCACTGCCTGCAGATATTGGCAAGGTTTGAGCTTCAGGGATGGAAGTTAAAGAGGAAACCAAATCATTTTGGTCATTCACATAAGATGATCTTGTTAATGTAAGTGTGTCCTCCACAAGAAGTGATGAGATTCTCGAATGACCACGTAAATCATCACCAAACTCAATCCTAATTCCAAACTGTTTCATCTCACTCAAAGCTGCATTTGTTTTCTCTATCAGTAGAGCTACAGTTTGTCGATGGATCAGGTTTATTTCGCCATCAGGAGTCCATAAGGCATTTTTAATCTTATCGTCTATAGTCATCCAAGATTCTGGTCTTAAAATTCCACCTAACACATCAAGAGAGTATTCACTACCATCAGTAATGGAGGTTCTTGGATGACCCGAAGTTGGACTCAATCCCCCTCTTTCCAATTCTTTCAGAGAATTCTTAATTGCCTCTCTCACTGTAGTTATTTTCAGTTTTTTTAACACAAGTTTATGAAGCTCTTCCTTTTGCTCTTGCAGTCTGATAGAAAGTTCTTTATAAATGTCATGAAACACATTTTGTTTAATCTTCACACTCTTCTTCAACCTTTTCAATTTATCTGGACGTGATGTCACATTCTTAATATTCTCCCGCACAGTTTGTAGCTTTTCAAGTCTATAGAATGCCCTATCTCTATCTAGGCGGTATTGCCTCAACTCTGAAGTCACAGAATCTGTATCATGGATTTTATTAATGTGCTGCTGAACCTGTAGAAGCTGGGAATCAAGACCTAAAATCTCTTTTTCTATATGTAAGAGGAAAAAAGACAGAAACTCCTTATTGCAACATCTGACATGAGATTCTACATGCATGCTTTCCGTTCGTATAAGTCTGTGTCGTTGCTTTTCTAAATTGTTTGTAGATAAATCCACAGATTTTCCTTTATCAACAATTTCTTTTTCAGTCAATTCAAGTAAAGAATTTACATGATCTGCTGCCTTATTAAGTCTTGGTATGTCTTGAATAGAAAAACGTAAAGAGGGCAAAATGTAGCAATGAATGATTCGCACCACTTCACACATGAACTTTTGCTTGTTTATGTTTCCAGCATAAATGAGGTCCATAACTTCAATGGCATGATCAGTCAATTCATCTACAATTGGGTCATAATCATATATGTCAATTTCTTCAAAAAGGCGTTGTCCATTTGGTGGGCAGCCTTCAAGAAGTGTATCAGTATGTAAGTAGAATGGTTCAATATCAGTTCGATACCACACAATGTCACGTTTATCACAATCTATATAAATAGTTGACACCATGTATGTTTTAAACCACAAGACTGATTCAATAAACTGGAATGATTCTCCTTCATTTTGAATGTCAGATAAAACTCTGCCATTAACAGTTGGTTTATGGGCGTCTTCGAATCGGACATTTTCCACCGTCCGAATACTGCTTCCTTTCTTCAATATGATCAACATTTTCAAAAAGATGCAGGACGTAAAAAAGGGCAAAGTTCCGTCTGACTCATATTATTTACTTATGCGTTTCTAAACTTTGTTTATTCAGGAAGTCGGGTACAAAAACTGAACAGGAAATGAGCAATAGGAACTGGAAGTCAGAGTGAGTCTGGTAGATCGAGAAATTTTACGAGAATAATGCGATGGAACGTTTCGTACTAGGCCTAATAGCAACAATCAAATACTTTCATTCTTTTCATTTAATTAATGTTAAATCTTATTATTTATATACTTCATTATTGAATTAATCTTCTTGCTTCACAACCTAAGATTTGTATAATTACAATTTCTTCACGGTAATTTGTCCGCTTACACCAGGTCTGTGTACGAAACGCCCCACTCTGTAAGTATCGAACAGTTTTCAATATTGCTTGTATCGGTAACTTGAAAACTTGGATATAAACTGTATATGACAAGGATCACGATTCTTAACGTTGAGACTGTCACTGTCTAATTGACAGTTCTATTAATATTATCTTCTTATAATCTGCAAGTTCAATAAGCCATGCCCTTCCACGACTCCCGAAACGAGACTTGCCCGGGTTTGAAAAATCATTTACAATTTATTCTATACTGACTTATAGACCTACCCTAAAAACTTTGAAGTGGCTGTTTTCAAATATTTTCTATTATCTTTTCAGATTACCTAATAAATGTAGAGTATAAAAATAGTTTAATCATATGTTCTGAAAATATTTATAATGGCTCAGTTAAGTTCCACAGTAAGAAGACTTGTTCCTGTATTAGCTTCCTATGGCAGCTTATTGAAGGGAAGACAATTAACTATATTATCCAGAACACAATTAATTTATGTGAACCAGCATATTAGTTTCCAACCCCAAACTTTACATGCTGTTGTAACTTTTCGAAATTATGGGAGTAAGAAGTCTAAAAAAGACAAGGGCAAAAAGGTTGAGATGTTAAAAGATGAAGAAATTGATGGTATTATTGATAAAGATAAACTGGAAGAGGATATTAAATTTTATGTTCATAAACTAAAAGAAAAATTCATGCGAGAATTATCATTACAAATAACTCCTATAAATTTAGACCATATAATGATTGACACAAAAGAAGGGAAGTTCCATTTGAATGATATAGCGATAGTCAGTTTGAAAGATCCCAAACTCATTCTCATTGATGTTAGCTCGTATCCCAAATATGTGAAAAATGTTCGAGATTCTTTAATAAAATCTGCCTTTAATCTTGATGCACAAATATCAGGCACCACACTTCATTTACCAATACCAACAGTCACCTTGGAACGAAGACAAAATCTGATTAAAGTGGCTACAAGTATGGCAGAAAAGTGTAAAGCTGATATCAGAAATGTTCAAAGTAAATATAGGAAGAAAGTTCAGTCTGCCAAAGCCCAGTATAGTAAAGATTTTTTATTTAAAATAGACAACATGATAAATGGAATAATTAAAGAATACACAGAAATAGTAGATCAGATGAGAGACCATAAACATCAAGAATTACAAGAAGAAAGTGTGGACATATTTTCATAACTAAGTCTAACCTTGCTGTGTTAACTTTCCTTTCAAGACCAAGTAGTAGTACAATATACTTGAATATTTCAAAATTTTTTTATACATTGTCATGAAAGGAGTTATGAAGTTTTTAGTTAATTGCATGTCCTTTTCAACAAATAATTAAAAAAAAAAATGGTGCTAGTGAAATCTTGTCACTACCTCTTTTTGGTTAAATTGCTATAGGTGTAGAGAGTAACTTATAAACTGTCAATAATAACTACAGAATTTACCAAGTGTTGTATAAGATAATTACCAGTCATGTCTGGCTTATGATAATTAAATCATGTTAAACATGTCAACTATAGTGCTTGAATCTGACTCTACTGTCGATGCTGAATTCAAAATGGGCAATTCTGTGTAGGCATCATAGTTACAAGTCTCTCATAGAGCGTGTGGGAGAACTCTCCCACGAACGTTTTAAAAAAAATGAATTGAATTGGTGCATATCGAAACATATTTTGGGACTTAAAGGTATAATAATCATGTGGGGGTACAAACCATCGTGCAAACCATTTTCCTTGGGGGCACCGCCACTGGGGAATAGGAAGAGGAGATATTTCGTGTATTATCAAAATATTTCATTTTCACAGGAAAATCCCGTGACCTAAAATGATCTGACCACTGAAAACTGCCAATATGCTAGTTGAAAACATTAATGCAGCTTTCTCACCGAAAGCGATCTCCTGACAGCGATCACCAGAATTCAATTTCGTTTCGCTGAAGCGGTGCAAAACGCGACACACTGGCAGCGCTCTTACCCAGTGTAAACTATTGCGCTCTCAACAAAATGAACGAGCCAACGATCAAGATGCCAAACGAATACAATGGTAGAATTCAGTTTCTATTGTACTTTATTATTGTCTTCTTTCTAAGAATGCAGCCGAATGGGCGTGTCCGACTTATATATCTGTACCAAGAGAAGTTGCTCTGGCCTTGACCATACCACCCCTCGATTATACACGTGAATCAATAGCAGGTTTTCCCTATGTAGAATGCCTGAAATGTACGTTGTGTTTATACTTCATATGTGCTGTTGTATAACAGTTGATGTCGGTTTGAAAAGGGGTTTCTGCAAAGTTTCAGTGTTTCAAAACAATAAAAAGATATTTATTTGGAGGCTAACTTATTTATTCCGATAAATAGATTGTTCCTCAAAATAATATTAAATAATGAAAAAATTTTAACTTATAGGATTTAACTGTTAAAATTTGTGTATTCTGATGTCTCCCAGAGGATGAAGGGAATGGGGTGATTTAGATGTCTGAAACCTGTCAAGTTTACATTATATTACAGTAAATAACGTTTACACAGAAACAGCAACTCATTATTTACACGCATACCGAGTAAAGCGATAGATAATTGAACTTTATGTAGATGTATCACAATTTGGGCATTTGGCTGTTTTGAAAACTTCATTGGTCACTTCTCATATTTTCCCGCCATTGAAAAGCGAACAAAGAATTTGTATGTATAGAAGAAACAACTGCTGGGTACATGGCTATTATAATACAGCTATATAAAATTGGATTATTTACGCAGACGACAATCAAAATACATTAATAATACAATTAAAGTGAAATAAAATCGTATCTTTGGGAGAAACATTAGCTCTGCTACAATATACTGTTGACAGACATTTCGGAAAATTGCAATTATACAAAAAGGTAAGACTTGAAGTGTATTCTAGCCACAGAAAACCGCAATGCTATTTTCAGAAAAGTCATATCAAAATGCTTCCTATTTCTATAAAGTCTTTCACGGCATAGGTCGAATTTATACCATCGAAGTTTTCAACCCCGTTTCAACCTGTCAGTGATGCATGTTAGAGGGAAGTTGTTCGGGTGGGACAATAAACCGAGGCTCCGTGTGCTACAGGCTGTGTACGTTAAGATCCCTCGACATATGGAAATGATTTGTTTTTACCCCAGAATGTAGCAGTGTAGGTTTTTTCAGTACGTTTTGTGGCAAAAGCAGAGATTCAATAGTTATCCAATCTTAATATATCAATGTCAATTATGGCTAGCGTAATTCCTACTACCCGTCCAATGTTAATGGTTACATTATAAAAGTTACAGACAACGAAAGGTAAAACTCGAGTGTTTTAAATCCTTTTTTAGCATGTAAAAGGCTTTACAGCCTTCAACAGCATGGACATTTTTTTCAATTTCCTAATAATTCCTTGTTTACTTTCAGCAACTCAAAAGACAAACAGTAAAGATGAAATTCAATGAAACACCATTTGGCATTCCTATCATTATACCGCTTGGCCCACTGGAACCATTATTTAAAAAAGCAAACAAACTTTTTGCTGCCAGTTTCAACTTCCAGAGAGAGTGCAGAGTGTCCAACTGTGCTTCTTTTGTAAATGTGATTTTAAGGCGATGTCTTGGTAGTATCGGATTTGAAACAAATGGTTTGCTTGAACATGGTCGAATTCAACTTTAAGGTGGAATCGAAATCGCGCATGTATGGTTAGATATAGCAGGGTATATCATTGATAATACTTATGTTGAAGATATACCTCTAGAAATGTACTTTGAAATGAAAAAATCAGCAAATTATATACCATTAACTAATACACATGAGTTATTGAGTTGTTTGGGTGATGAAGAAACACGCGCAAAGGGAATACCAGACCATGACTATGAAGCCTTTGAATGGTCCTTAAAGACTTCAAACGAGCAAAAAGTAATGGCTCTCTCTGTCAACAAGCTCCAACTGTTGGCCTATAATGCTAAAATGATGAAATTTATGTATGAAACTTTTGATGTTGAGTTACCAGAAATAAGGAAGGAGAAAGTCTGTTGGAATTGTGATCAAATATCGGAATCTCTGAAATCATGTTCTAAATGTAAGGTCGCTCAATATTGCAGTAGAAATTGTCAGAAAACTGATTGGGTTAAAATTCATAAACGAGTTTATCTTCCACCAAATTCATACTAAAAATGTGTTGATGGTTGGCCTTCGGTCAATCATGTAAAGCAGTCAAGTATAAAAAAGTGCATTGTGCAGTGTGTGACTTTGTTACAATACAATTCTATCCTCAACTACAGTATTGTTAGCAACATTTCCTTGTAACTTGTCTTGATTCATCATGTCACAGTGTTATCATTAATTTGATTAAATAACATTAACAATCATTATATTATGAACTTCATATCAAACTTTTCAATAACTAATTAAATGACTGCATTAAATACAAGTCAACTGATACTGAAATAGTGTGTAAATTGTTTTTGAAATTGTGTTTCAAGTTATATAAGATATAGTACATTTGATCACTAATTACAGGCAAGAAAAGATACAGAGGTCAATTACAATAAAACAATTTAGTTGTAGCCTGTACAGTTTTCAATCACTTTTTATCTTAACCCAAAATAAATTAGCTTGTTCATGACTTTGTTGAGGGATGTGCACAAATATCTTGGCTAAGGTATACAATAAATTCATTTTCAAACAAGGATTACAGTCGAGGTATATGTGAGGCTAGAATAGAAGGGATGTATAAGGGGTCGATTAAAGGTTCAACACCACCCTTTTTATGTTTCTGATGTGTTTTTATATGTTCACTAGCTTCTACTGGGTCATAAGATCTTTTACTACAGCAATCACATTTGATATAGAGTATTTTCCCTGAATGACAAATACGGACATGTTTTACAAGCTGTCTTCCTGTAGCATGTTCTTTACCACACACTCCACAAGTAAAGTGTTCATACTTTTTATGGGTTAACATATGGTTTTTGAGATTGGCTGGAGTATGAAAAACCTGACCACAAGCACCACAATCAAACAAACCATCTCTTTGATGTATGTAGATGTGTTTCATGACATTTTTGGTTAATGATTTCCCACATATAGGACAGTCATATACAGCTTTATTATGCACTTTCATATGGCCCACTAAATTACCTTTGGCTACAAATGCTTTCCCACACACATGACAAGTATGAGGTTTTTCTCCAGTATGAAGTTTCATGTGTGCTTTTAAGTTTGAATTATATCTGAATTTCTTGTGACACATTCCACACTCGAAAGGAAAAATATCTCGATGGATTTTCTGATGCTGTGCAACATCTCCACTCCTTAAGAAATGTTTCCCACAAATATGGCACTGAAAAGGTTTTTCATTTGAATGAACTTTCATATGATTAGCAAGATTTCGTTTATTTTTTATTTGTTTTCCACAAATATGACATTCACAAGTTGTTGTTTGCAGATGTGATTGAAGGTGATTAGTAAGTGATTCTTTATGAAGGTATGATTTGCCACAAGTGCCACATTCATAGGCTTTCCCATTGTGAATTTCTAAATGAACTGTTAAACGACTTCGATATTGAAATAATTTACCACAAACTTCACATTTGAAACGTTTCCCATTTTTTCTTGCATCATCACCTAAACTATAATGGATGTTGTCAAAATCCTTATGACTGTGGCTTTCCAAATGAACGGCCAAGCGACTACGATAGTGAAACCATTTACTACAAATCTTACACTGAAATCGTTTACTACTTTCATTTTTCTTTGGCTTTTCGACTGATACATGATCGTTGAAGTGTCTGGCTTCCATATTCAATCCGAACTAAAATGAGAAATCTTCAATTAGACATTAGTTATCCTTTGTTCCAATCTATGCATCAGACATGCACATATCATAGACATAGTGTTAGCACAAAACTTATACAATGGCTTTCTTTGGAACACGTAAAACCATAGGCCTAGGCCTATACTGTCTTTCCTGATGCACCATAGTCAATATAAAAGCAATACACACATTTGATGTCAAATCAGGAACAAACAATGAAATATCAAGACAATTCAGCTTGAAGCTGTGTCAAGAAACTCTTAGAATTAATACCATGATAACTGAAACCTTTATCATTATCAAAAAAAAGTTAGTGAGGTCAGCTGAAGCTGTCCATGTCAGTATTTTAAAATCCATATCTTGCACAGCATGTACACTCTTTTGACAAAGTCAAGTTTTTGGACTATGCAGTCTGTAATATCAAATGCACTTTGCAATTGCAGTGCCAGTTGCTTTTCAAGTTGGTCACTAAAGATATTATCACATAACAATTAACAAGTGCTATGTATTTCTTAATGTTTACATCCATAAAAAAGGGGAAAAAAATCTCGAATTGATTATTATAATGGTATTGATTTTGCTTTTGTCTCGAGGAAATGGACTTCACGGGATTAATTTGACGAGACGTTTCGTATCATTCTTAGAGATATTTCGTTACTTATTCATAATTCGAACGTGTGCACCTGCCAAAGACTTTTTTTTTTATCTTTAATAATTTTTGGTTCTGGAATTTAAATTTTGTGTAATGGATATTCTTGCAAGTAGGTTAATAACAGAACCTTTACATTTAGCACATCTGCAAGACATTGGTTCTTTTGATATTAGTGTGGAAATAGAGTGAGCAAAATTTTCTTTATACTTTATATAGATTTGCTGTGGACTCCTTGTTTATCATGACATTATTTTTTGTGCAGAACCTCAATTAATATAATAATAACTCTGTTTTAATTATTTATTATAATCCCTACATAAGGACCCAGCCAAACCGGATTCACATGCCAATACACTTTTCTCCCACTTGGAAATTTGGGGAAAACTGAAATAAAAACAAAAAGTTGATACATAGACAAATTTATTACCTTGAATTATCTATTAAACATGCACAATCAAATTAGAATTACTAGTTCTGGGTGATCTGTATTTAAAATATTGAATATTGTACATTCTTAACATGACTGACAGGCCTACCATCAACATGCATAAGCATACCAAGTTTCATCACGATCAGGCAAAAGTTGAAAGTTTTGCCTTAAGATTCAAAAATTTGATTCATGCGAATACATTGAAGGACCATACCTCAAAAAATGGTGCATTTTTAAATATTGATGATTCAAATATTCAAATTGCAAGTATACAATATACATACTAAATTTCATCAAGATGCAATAAAAACTCTAGTCTGTAATGCATCAGCAAAAAATTATGGACTTAAGGGCTGACAGACAGACAGGAGCAATAATGTTTATAGTACTTGACACAAGAGTTAAGATTTTTGTGCACCTATTTCATTTAAGGTTTATCATAGGTTTTTCCACAAATATGACATAGATTTTTTGTACCCTCAATATGTATAGCAATATGTATCCTATAATGATATTGTTTCTCAAATACTTTACAACAAATTCCACAAACATACCCATTTTCATTATGATATAGAACTTCATCAGAGTCATTGTTTGTAGCATCACTAAGCTTGATCCCTTTACGTTTCAAAAAGCGAAAAAACCATCCATTACTTTCTCGAAAATCTTTCAATTTTAATTCCTGTGCTATTATCCTGGCCTTGGAACGTAGTTGATGTTCAGTCACCCCACAGCACTCAGATTCATGTTCGAGAGCATATTTACTCAGTTTGTCTTCTAAGTCTACATATTTTCCATTAAAACAACATCTCAATGATTTCCTATTTCCATCTGTTTTTTCCAGAACTTGACGTGTTTTCTGCCATATACCCACACTGGATCTATTGATACCATATTTCTCCACTGCTGCTTTGAATCCATACTCGTCTACATATTTCACCACTTCCAATTTAAACTGTGTTGTATAGGATGCTCGGGCATAATCAGCTCTTTTTGTCATGAATCCTTTCAAGTTTTTTCGCCTCACAAAGTTGAAGTACCAACTCAAACTGCCAGTAAAATTAGTAATATTCATTTCGCTGGCAAACTTTTTAGCTTGAAAGATAACATTAGCCTTACGTAACTCATCACTATACTTTACATCTTGGCGTTCAATTATAAAATTCCTCAATCTCTCTTCCAGTTCAGGCCACTGTTCCTTTAACCCCGCTGGTTTATAAGGTACATAATCTTCTTTCTCTAACTCTGATTTTTTCTTTCTCCATTGACGAACATTAGATTCTGTGATACCAAAATGTCTGCTTGCTGCATGGTTTCCCCCTCTCTCCTCTGCAAACTTCACAACCTGTAATTTAAATTCTGTGGTGTAATTTTTTCTACATTCAACTTTAGAGCGATTTGTAATTGTCAGATTATTTCGATGGAGAAATGCACTATACCAAGTAGAAGTTGCTTTGAATTTCTCAAATTTCAATTCCTTTGCAAGGTCTTCTGCCTGTTTAAAAATCCATTGTTTGCAGAGATCTTGTGAATCTCTTCCTTTTCGATCAATTAGCTCCATCAATTTATCATCGACTGCAGCCCATCTCCTGCAACGGCCTCGGAAAGCAGTTTTAGTTCCAGTTGCTCTCTCTAAACTTGTCTTCATTTTTCTCCATTGTCGGACACAACCCTCTGGTATATTGAACTGCCTGCTTGCTGCTCGATTTCCACCCATTTCTTCAGCAAATTTTATTATATCTAGTTTTTTATTTGCAGTGTATGACCTTCGCAATGAATTGCTATGAACTGATGGCAAGGTCTCCTCATCCTTAACACTTTTGGCCTTCTTTTTTCTATGATTTGCTCGTCTAGCTTTCTGGCGTGCAGATCTTCTTACTGCTGCACAATCCACATCTAAAGTATCTAACTTAGTCTTCAGTCTATTGTCACATTTTTCAAGAATGTCTAATACCAATGATTTACACTTTGTTAAATTCTTTATCCCCATCTTCCGGGCTATTTTCTTTGCTTCCTTTATCAGATTATTCTCATTTAATATTAAAGAGGTGTTTGATATGAACGACTCCATTTCTAATAGGAATTTGTGCCACTTGTCATTTTTGGGATCATGGATAAGCTCCTGAGTATCATCATGTATCTCTTCCTCTAAACTGACTTCATCTGCAATGTCTACACCAATTAGACAGTTATCAATTTCTATAACTTCGTACTTAATGTCTTCATTGACAACAATCAGTTCAGGCTTCATCTTATAACAATAGTCAGTAAATTATTATTTTAACGCATTTAAAAATTATCATATTATCCTTTAATATTAAGTTAAGACCCACAGGTATTGAATTTAGATTTAGATACCTGTAAAAGAAGATCGAAAATTTCATGTTCTTAATCGTGCAAAACACTGTTCACAGACAAACCAGTTCTCGTTACTTATGAATAAGTCAGAATAAGTCAAACTCAAATCCTGGTATGGTCAGTTTCATCGGACTACTAAAATTGACCAAATTTTGTGAATCTATCTAAGAGCATGTCTTTGCGTAGCCATGGCCTACAGTTATCACTAAAATTCTGCAATGGTCTATTTTTGTATTATCACATAAGTCATAAGTTATATCATAACACCTAAGCCAAGCGCATTGTAATGCGATACGAACAAAAGTATGTTTACAGGTATGCTTATAATGGGACGATTCGGCCTAGCCTACAGTACGGACATACTCGTCAAATCATTCCCGATTAAGTCGAACTACATTCGAAAGTTCGAATTATTCAACGCGGTTTTGCGGTGTAATTTCCATATCTGGTAAGTACCTTGTAAGTTAAAAAATATTTTTAATTGATCGGGAGACGATTTCTTTAGACTGATAGTTTTAATCTTAATTTTCTGAACCCGATCTGCTACACCATACAATATTATTATGTCATACAATATTACTGTATATGTAAATTATAATGACTATGTAATGAGACTAGCTACAACAGCAGCATTTCAGTCTGTAATAACTATATGGCCTGTTAACAAACGAAGTCCCTGTTTATCCTATACGATTCAAAGCTTATCTCATGCTCAGTATTTTTCTCTTTTTGCTTTCTCTGTGACAAATTCCCTCTAATGTGCATATTCCAATATTGAATAGTAAGCCTGTACTTTAGGCTACAATTGTACAAAGGTCATATCTCTATCTAGCCTATCTATGGCGAGTTTAAACTCTGGGTCTGGAAGTCTGGGTGTGTAGATTATATGGCAGACTTACAAACGGGTTTGGTCGGTTTTTGTCGCAGACTAGAGTCTTGTCAAGTTTCACTGCAGGCACAGGTGATATAAAATCTCCAGTAGGTCGTTTTCCGCTTTGTCGATAATCACAAGCTGATCATGCAATTGAAGTGACAATCGGCGAGAATGATTTGATGTTCAAAATCCTGTCTGCAACACGATTTACTTGACTAGGAAGCATGGGCACATTTGAGATTTTTTTTCTCAAGATATGCATCGGCAACGAATAACCATTTGTGTGCCCTCAGAATTAGGACACCTTTTTCAATTACGTTTGTATGTTTCTACAAAATCATAGCTGGTTACGGGGTGGTTTTCCTGTGATGTTGGTCAAATGGGCGGCATTTAACAAGTGTCTTATCAATCGGATGTGACAATAACCATGGTCATGTATGTAGGCTAAATTCAAGCCAAAAGTTAGCATATTTGCAATGGAATAATGGCATCTTCACAAGGCCAAGCTTTTATAAAATGTGTCTAATACCTTTATTTCTTAGCTTGTATTGCAGTAAATGCAGCAATTTGATTATTGTGTTATTATGTTAGCTCTCAACACATAGTCTGTAAATCATAAGCCTTGTACAGTTTGTATGTCGTGGGCTGCATTTACTAGCATACAATCCAAATTACTGCATTCTGTGTTACAAGTAAAGAACTCCATGAATTATGACAGGGCCTATATAAGATGCAGATAGTAATAGCTTGGTATTGTGAAGATATAATCATTGACATTAGACATGGAAATCAGAGTGGTTGCCTAAAATGAAAGATAAATATGTTTGTATAAATAAGCTTGTACAAAAGTTTGAAAACTGCTTTTGAATCGCAGTTCCAATTGATTGCCTGGCTTGGATTTTGAGATGGCTTCATAATTTTCAATGAATCAATGATTTTTCTTCCAGATATCTGAGCTTTTAGACACCTACTACTACATTTGGATTTTACAATTGCAAATCATGTCTTTGTTAAACAAGAAGTCAGTTTGTGTTATAACTGGTGCAAGTCGTGGTATTGGGGAAGGTCTAGCTATTCAATTTGCCAAATGTATAGCACAAGACAGTGTTCTTATCTTATTGGCTAGAAGTGTACCTGATTTAGAAGTGGTACAAACAAAAGTGTTAGCATTACCAGAATGTAAAAAGAGCAATGTAAAAGTAATTATTAAAAGGTTTGATCAGGGATCTACCAATAAGGAAGATTTTGAATCATTATTTTCAAGTATTTTTAAGGAAAATAACATCTTTGTTAGTGAATTCCAGCAGGGTATTATGATTCATAATGCAGGCACATTAGATGAAACAAAGTTTTGTAAAAACTTGCACTATATATCTAAAACTGGTCAATTTTTTCAAATAAATTTAACAGGGATGATCACATTAAATGCCATTTTTTTGCAAGAATTTTCCAAACTGTCTAAAGTTGTTGTAAATATGTCTTCGTTAGCTGCTGTTATGCCTATTAAAAGTTGGGGACTGTATTGTACTGTAAAATCAGGTCGTGATATGTTCTTTAAGATCTTAGCCATTGAGGACCCATCAATTCGTGTTTTGAATTATGCTCCTGGACCAGTGAAAACCGATATGATGAATATTGTTCAGACACAGTCAGAAGACACAGAAATCCAGGAAACATACCAGAAATTGAATAAGGAGGAGAAACTACTTACTGCAGAAATGACCTGTAGTAAATTCATGGAGATTTTAGAGCTTAACAAATTTGAAAGTGGGGTTCATATTGATTATTATGATGAATATTAAAATCTAGTGGTAGTTTTCTAAAAAAAAAAATAGTATTAAAGTGAAAATCTATTTTAAAATCCATTGCTAGTTTTAGTGAACTTAATTATAGTTCAATATCAATTCATTTACATATTGTAATCTGTACAATTTTTTAGTTTTAAGAATATCCCACTTAAGGAGAAATACAGGTAGATTTCACAGGGACCAATCAAGGATATGTTTTCAAAATTAATAGAAAGATGATCCCCATTTCAGAATATATATATAAATATTTTATTGCATTATTCTATATATAGAAATAGAAATATTAAAACAGAACTTTTAAAGAATGAAAATATTTTATTATTGTATTATTATAGATGTATAGAATAATACAATAATAAAATATTTTCATTCTTTAAATAGTGCTCAATACATCAATTGTAGAGCGATATCGAAATATTAAAACAGAACCTATAAAAAATCTTGCTACTCAGAGTTTCACATTATGCGATCTTCAGACAACTGACTTATTTTCAGCCTGCGTCCCTACTGAAGATGGACATGTAGAACTTATTCTCATATCTACACTTCGAGACGTTTGTTTAAAGAAGTATGTTAAGGGGCATTAATGATGGAAAACATTTCAGTTAAACACAAGTTACAGGTTGTTTTTTCAATGAGTAATTAAATGTAACTCGCTTTGGTTGTTCCATTTTGGTTTTGAACTTTTGAAACATACAGATAATAATATACTTAATGAATTTTTTTCCCTTTAAATAAGTTATTTATACTGTCTAGTCTATGTTGATATTCCTGGTGTCTGTTGATAAGGTTATACTAGTCATAGAAATATAAAGATGATATTATTTTATTATATTTAAATTGTATAATGTGAACATGTTAGCCCTGTCAAGCTATTATGTCAAGCTATTATGAACTTTGCACTTATACCTTGACTGCAATTGCCACCTTTCTTTTATCATGGAAGTTTGAACATTAACAAATACATTCAATCAGAGGCTCTGATAGAAAGTCTGTGAATACAAATATTTTGCTGGCATACAATCCTTTCAAATCGCTGCATTCTGTGATACAAGTGGCTGTTACAGTCAAGGTATAAGTAAGGAGTTCATAATAGCTTGACATTGTAAAGATGCTGTCTGGCATCTATCTACATTAAGCTGATATAGAATAAAACTGAAAAGCTTGTATGAATCTATAACTTACTGATTTAAGAAAAAATAATTTTATGGATACAGACTTCTGTTATTATTTGAACATAACGTTTCATTACACATATAGGTAAGGTTCTCCAGTGATCACCTGAGAACATTACCTTTATGTGTAATGAAACGTGTTCAATAATAAATAGAAGTCTATATCCAAAAAGTTGTTGTTTCTTAATGTGATGTGATACTTCTAAATGTCTTACAAGGATAATGTACTGATAACTACTTACACATTTTGGAAATCTTTTGCAACCAATGCATTGATTATAAATAAGATATATCAGAGGGTATTCATGAGTCAGTAAGTTTCAGGCTATTATAAGAATATCTTTTAATCCTATTTTATAAACATATATATCAAGTGATAACATTTTATCAATTCTGGTAGGCTTACATACAATTTCATTTTAACATGTTGCAAAATCAGGATATTCTGTAATGACCCTGTGACTGGCACCAGATCACAGGATTTGTAGTACAGTGTTGGACACAGAGACATTGTAGAATATCAGGTGATGGAAGTAATGGTAATGAACGGTTAAGCTTTGTTTAGATGCTATGCCAAAACTGGCTTTTGTCATGTTGGAAAATAAAAAAAATCAGCGATCCAAAAGTGGATTGGAGCTACTTAAAACTGACATTAAATCTGTAGACCTAAACGTGCCAATATTCCATCAGTTTATCACATCTGAGGTATATTAATCGGGCTACAGTCTGATCTTCCATTGTACATGTTTTTCTGGTAAATTAGAGGTGAACTGGTGAACTAGATGCCAGATTTATTTCTGATAAGGCCAAGGGATACTGATAGCTGAGATTAACAGTGGATAAAGCAAATATATAACAACTCTATGTATGAAAGATAGCTTCCCAGGCAAGATAAAATACGCCCACTTCCAGCTGTCAGAAATGATTACAAAGTCTTTTGTGGCTTAAAATGGATTTTCAAATAATCTTAAAAATATTTTTAAGTCAAGTCAAAATCTAATAGACAATTCATCTAATTACTACCATTTTCAAAATTCACAGAGATCTCATCAATATATATATATACATACCAAGTTTCATCAAGATCAGATAAAAAAAAAAAGCCTGGCAAGCTATCTTCAATAACAAGGGCAATAACAATTTGTCCGATTTTCTTTAGAGTTCTACTTTGAGTGATTATAAACACTCACACAAAACTTTGTCAAAATCTGTTCAGAAACCAGCTATCTATCGTGGCCACAACAATTATGGACGAACAGACAGACAGACCAGACAGGCTGTATACCACTATATATGGTCATACTAATGTGTGCAATAATATAGAGGACACTCAAACTTTTAAGTTGATCCAAATAATATGGGTAAACATTCAGAAAAATAATCTGCTATAGAAAAACTAAGTAGTTCTAAAGTCCAACATAATTCAAAAGTACCCTTCCTCAGGGACAGACACACATGAAATGTCAGTTGAAGTACACTTTTCTTAATAGTTGCTAATTCCAATATTTTTCTCATAGTAGGAATCCAATACGGCTTGATAAAATGATGATCATTCAATAGCCTAAGCTAATGAAGATGCAATATCCACATTATTTGGATCAACTGAAAATGGACCATACCCACGATAATGTGTGGGCGTATAAAAAGGCAAAATAAGATGCACTCTAAAAAATGTAAGCTTAAACTTAGTGAAATATTGTTTTAGAAAAAAGCCTGTCATTGGTGCCAATATTTTATTATATATACCGGTAGTTAATTTTTGTTAATCTTTTATGGTTGTGAATAT
This sequence comes from Lottia gigantea, assembly GCF_000327385.1. Taxonomy (NCBI): domain Eukaryota; kingdom Metazoa; phylum Mollusca; class Gastropoda; family Lottiidae; genus Lottia; species Lottia gigantea. The sequence continues at coordinate 2,149,985 of NW_008708301.1, forward strand.
ACTGATCAATGAATTAATATTATATAATTATATACAATATATTCAAGAGTGTTCCTATTTTTCACATATATGTCACCCGTATCAATGCCCCAATCCTATATTAATAGTCAGTAGTTGAAGATGTTCTTAAATTACTAATATGTTCTATGTTCATTTAGCTGATTGTCAACATTGCCGACCATGGAATTAGAACTATTTCAATAGGGGTTTTGAGCACATAGAACCTTATTTCTTAACACAATAATAGTCAAAGGATTCACATTAGACCTAAATAAGCTTTTTACAACATCAAATAAAAGTTACTCTTTATCTTTAGCTGAAGATAAGGTAATTGTAACCGGTCCATCGTTGACAATATTCACCTGCATACTGGCACCAAATATACCATCTTTTATTTTGGACGGATCATATACTGCTTTCATTTGAGATAGAAAATCATTGTAGAATTCTTCAGATCGTTCAGGTGCCATTGCTTTATGAAAATCTGGTTTATTTCCCTTCAATATTGACATTAACGTAAACTGACTGACACTTAGAATTTCAAACTCTTTATCCATCACGTTTTTATTCCAACGTTTTCCATTCTCATCATCAAATATTCGCAAATTTAATATCTTCCTAACTAAATATTCAGAATCCTTTTTCGTATCTTGTTCAGAAATTCCAATTAAAACACATACACCTTTACCAATAGAACTGATGATTTCATTATCTACACTGACACTGGCTTTAGTTACTCTTTGTATAATAGCCTTCATGATATTATCTCTCTGAAACAAATAGAGAACTCATCATTCAAATTTTCACAACAATATGATTTTAGTTAGATCTATAAGTTTATGTCGTATATAGTTGAAATATGAGAAAATAAATGAATTTCCACAGAAATAGCATAGCTTAATATGCAGAGACTGGCTATAACCTATAAATAATATAATAGAATCATATTTAGTGTTGAAGGAAATTTCACAAGAGCAGCAGAGCTAATTTATCTAAAGAGCATACAATTTTTAATTCATAATAGTCAAATGAAATATACAGATACAGACAGTGACGAGAATATCTGAATAAAGGGTTGTCTTCCCTAAAAAGTTGTTGTAACCTGAGTGTTAGTATCCACATTTGTTTCAGAATTGTTTCATCCAATTGTCCAATTCAGACTTCATGGTGTTTCGATTTTATTAAATCGCGAAGTAAGGGGAACATGAGATGAGACAGTAGCCTAGTTGACTTCCGTGTTGTACAGAACTTCCAGCCGCAGAAAGCACCTTCATAAATCTATCGAGCATGAAAAATGCATCGCAACTAAAGATTTATTCACATACATGATACGTTGAAGATATAAAATTGGTTTAGGCAGGAAGAAAATAGGATTGAAAGAAGAAGAAAACAGTAAGTTGTAACTACTATGCGGGTATGATTGCATGAGTCATTTCGTAACAAATTTACTATTTGAGACGAAAAGACTCATTCAATCATTCCCGTCTATAGTCATTTCAAAAACACGCCTGTCTTCACATATTTGTATAGTTAGATGCGGAACCTATGAATTTTGAGGCCAAGCTATTTGTGAGTATTCCACTGGTTGTAGGTTCTCCCTTTTCGTGTTGAATTTGGTCTCTTAAATAGTCTTCAGAAGTACAAGAAAAGTACGAAAGTGCATAATATTGCCACACTCATTTAAGCTGTCATCGCTTTGACATTCTTCGCAGTAAAGACAGACCAATCGCGAATCATTTTAATTCAACCAATCATTCCAGATTGAAGGTCTTGTGAGCATAGAAAAAGTTTCTGTATCTTAAACGACCAAACCAAAATAGAAGCAGAGAGGCATTTAAAACATGTTATTATAGGCGTAAACAGCGGTGTAACCTATATTCGTGCATAAGGATTCGACATCGAATTTCGCCAAATTTAAAAAAAAAAAAACACAGAAAATTTTGATGTTTCCTCTGATAAGCTTATTCAATAAAATTAAATATGTAAATTGCCTTGTTTCAATTTTCTTTACGAATCTTTGACCCATATCTTATGAATAACCAACTCGACAAAGGCTGCGCCCTGTGTGGCGCTACTTCACTTATGTACCTCTTTATGATCTATAAGAGGTACATAAGTGAAGTAGCGCCATGTCAATAAAAACACATTTTATGGATACTCGCTGGTATAATTAACTTTTCTTAGTATTTCAACCAAGTTGTATGTTTACTTGTTTACTACCCAATAATCCCAATAATATGATGATTATTGAAGTTTCGAAACGCTTTTGTCGTAATTCTTATAATTGGAAGGAGTTCTCGAAATGTTTTTACTTGTTTTCATTGTCATCCGCCATCTTGAACCTCAAACAAGTTGTACCAAAGCACTGTGAGCCACGATTTGGTCTATTTGAATAAATGTTTTGGCAATTTACTAAAATAAATGAGTATTGTAGGCAAATTGTTGTAGGCCTTCACTTTATAAATGCACACTTTGATCTGTGTAATACGATTTGCTTAAATAAAAACTCCCTGTGTATGCCTTGTGCATTTAGCCTACAATTGTCCATTTGTATTAGAAGTGTGAGTATACAAAATATCATTGTTTATTTGTAGGATATTTGGTGTTTTAAACAGAAGAATCAAAGCAATATATACTCTAAATTATTGTAATTCATAAGCAAAACAGAAAAAAGAAAGACACTGAAGTGCTTTAAGACATTTTTAAAGACAAGGTTTATCTCAAAGGTTTCTTCAAACTGAAAACATCCCCTACTAACACACCATGTTATATTTAGTTGGTCTAGGTTTAGGAGATGCTAAAGACATTACGGTGAAGGGTCTAGAGGTTGTGAAATCAGCAAATAGAGTTTATCTAGAAGCTTACACTTCTATTTTGACAGTCGGGTTGGATACCTTAGAGAAGTTTTATGGACGAGAAGTGAAGCTAGCTGATAGAGATACTGTTGAACAGGATTCAGATGAGATCCTAGATGGTGCTGACATCGAAGATGTGGCTCTGCTAGTGGTAGGTGATCCGTTAGGGGCAACAACTCATACTGATTTAATATTACGTGCTCTAGAGAAAAAGATACCATATAAGGTGATACATAATGCATCTATCATGAATGCAATTGGTTGCTGTGGTCTTCAGCTGTATAACTATGGAGAGGCAGTTTCAATTGTGTTTTGGGAAGAAAATTGGAAGCCTGAAAGTTTCTATGATAAAATTTGTCACAATCGTAAGAATGGCCTACACACTTTGTGTCTATTGGACATAAAAATGAAAGAACAAACCACTGAAAATCTGATGAAGGGAAGAAAAATTTATGAACCTCCCAGATTCATGACAGTAAATCAAGCTAGCAAGCAGTTACTTGATATTATTCAGAACCGTGTAAAATCTGAGTGTGAAAAGGGTGAATTGTTGAAAGACACTATTTGTGTAGGGGTTGCCAGGGTGGGATCAGACGCTCAACAAATTGTTACTAGTACATTAGAAAAAATGGTGAATGTTGATCTTGGTGGACCACTGCATTCACTTGTTATACCTGGAAACACACATGAAATAGAAGTTGAAATGATGAAACAGTTTGTTATTCATTCAGATGTTAATCTAAACTCTCTGATAAAATGATGAATTGAATTGTGACTTTTTCTTACCATATGGCCTATTTCAAATGGGTCCATTGAGATACTTGTTAATAACACCCCACAATTGACTTGCATTTTAGAAACATAAAGGTATTTAATCGCTTTTGAAGCTGATCGATTTCTTTTGCTATTTTTTCATTCCTTCGTCATTTTAAATAAATGGCATTATCACACACTATCTGGTTTTGATTTATCATGGTAGAGGGCGAGGAAAGGGAGAACACAAAGGTATTTAATCGCTTTTGAAGCTGATCGATTTCTATTTCTTCTGCCTGTAGTGCTTTCATAAAAGTAATCCAACTTCTGGTTCGTATTTTGTTTAGGAAGACGTATAGGTAGGAATGATAACAAGCCACCCCAAATTTATGAATTTCAAAATGGCCACTATTAATAAATCTATAATTGTGGATATTGTTGCCACCCATGTCCGTCCGTTCGTCCGTCCACAATTGCTTGTAAACACTCTACAAGGCACAATTCTTGACTGATTTTGACGAAACTTGGTTTGGTTGTTTGTTATCACCCAAGGATGAACCCTATTGAAAATCAGAAAAATCGAAAAAAATTCAGTATGAGTTATTGCCCTTGTTCTTAAAACGTCGTAAACACTCTAGAAGACTCATTTCTTGACTAATTTTGATGAAATTTGGTGTGAGTGTTTGTTATCCTCAAAGAATGAACCCGATTTAAAATCAGAAAGATCAAAAAATAATTAGTATGAGTTAGTGCCCTTGTTCCCGAAAAAGCGTTCAATTTTAGCTTGTAAACGCTCTAGAAGGCACAATTCGTGATGGATTTTGACGAAACGTGTTCAATTTTAGTCTGTTAACACTCTAAGAAGGCCCAATTCTTGACAGATTTTGATGAAACTTGGTGATATTATTCGGTATCGCCTCAAAAAGTTCAAAAGAAGTGTATGTCTGAAGGTTGAATATTTCACACTGGTTCACACTGGTAATTGTTACTGTACTGCCAAATATTTTTATTTAAAATCAAAGCTGCCAGTGGGCGTATATTACCTTGTCTGGTAAGCTTAGTTTAGTATATCTGAAATAACCAAGTAGTTGACCACTATGACCGCCAAGTTTTGTTACCACTGGCGCTACATTGTAATCAAGTAAATAACATGCTATAACATGGTTATTTTGTGAAAGTTCGATCCTTCCTTCTGGTGAATTTGTCAGCCAACACGTAATCAATACGAAAAGCATGTACAATGACTATAATTAGCTACATAAGACGTGCTAACGAAAACGTTATGAAACGCATCAACAAAATTCATACCGATAATATTAAGTTAGCTGTTATTTTACCCAATTAGCAGGAAAGCTATCTAATTAGTATAACAGATAATTAGCAAGGTATATAAGACTAAAAGTGACTTTCTCCACATCTACCAACGACCCAACAAGACTTCCACCGAACTTTCCGACGAGACACAATGAGTTTAATGATTTTTGTCGTTGTTTTTCTGGTGATCTCAACAACATCAGCCTTTGACTCTCCTCAAACAAACAGTACTTTGAATTCCACAGCAAACAAAATAAAGGATTCGAGTCTTATTGAAAACGCTTGTATGGAATTTAAACCCCAAAGTTGTTCCGGTGTTTGTGGCCAGTTCTTTGCTTTATGGTGTTCGTGTGATGAATATTGCCTGATTTATGGGCGATGTTGTTTTGATTATGAATCAGTTTGTAAAGAGGAATCGGAGAAATCTAAACAAGATCATGAAAACCTGATGAACGTTACGATAGTATGTGACAATAATATATCAGGATATGATGTCCCTCAGCAGGTAATAATTGACGTATTTTTTGCATGTTTTCGAACAATTCATCAGTGGATTGATACTATTTATTATTAGATGCATATGTTCTTTATATCGTCACATCATATAATTGTCGCTATCGACATAAGCGAAGTATCATTAAGTATCTAGCAGCAACTGCGAAGAACTGGATGGTTGTAGAATGGTCGCAGGTACCGATGGCTCATGTTAAAGGTACGATCCAATTTTAGCTAAAACCAGGGGCGTGGTGGCCGAGGGACTGAGGGAGGATTGGGCGTGTTACGCGATCTCCTTCATTCTTCCAAACTCGGTCTGGTCATGGTAATTCTTGTTGATTGGTAGTCGAATGTTAGTCATTGGTTTGGTTTGGATAGATTATTTAATAACTGTTGGAAAACAAGAAGACCTGAAAAAAAGAAAGATCGTGAGAAAAGAGGGGAAAGAGAAATAAAAAGGGATAAAAGCTTTCAACAAAAGAGGGAAAAGATGTTCTCTGATGTTTCTGCAGTGAAACTTGTTAAATTGACGGGATATAGTTACAAAGTGTTAAGAAACTTTGAGAATAAAACTTGGCCTATTTGTTCAAGACAGATTTGGTTATGAACTGTAATTCCATTATCGTATACCGGTGGTCCGTGAGTGGAGCCAAAACATTCTGTATGGTGAGTGGTATGGTTTCCAGGTTCTCTGGCAGTGGCTTAGGAGCGGGTTTCAGTTCAGTGCATTGAATGAGGACCTTGTGGCAACGTGGTCGCATCGACGTTTCGTGGCGTTGAACTTATGGTCTCGTAGTACATTGTTGGTCCGGAGTCTGGTACCGCACCTGACGCTCCCTTCACCCTTATACCACACTTGGGGCATGGCGACCTTAACATACTCCGTCGCCGTAGCAGTTCATTGAGGACGCCTTTCCGGTGTGACAGAGCTAGAACTGTCAAAAACACTTATTTAAACACTGAACTGAGCGATATTCTGATTGTATGCCCTGATTAAGAATTAATTTAACTTAGTTACCATAAATAGTGAAGTTATAAGTTATTTTTCGAGTTCTGCATTATTGTCTAACATGCGTTTAAATGTTTTATTTACATGTTTTATGTTTATATTATAAACGATTTCTGCACCCAATTTGGAGCCACCACGCCCCTGACTAGAATTTTAACATGAGTAATTTCAGTGTTCGAAATTTATTGCTTTGAAGATGTAATAATTATGTTATCATCTTATTTTTCTGATTTATAATTGATACTTCTCGTTTTACTAACCTTATACCAAACGGGGAGTATATGGGTATGGTTCATTATCTTTCTTGTCTAACTATGTAATTTTACGATTTCAATATTTATATCACATTTAGATTATAACAAGTTGTTCTCTAACCAATGTATCTGCCAACACCGTAGGATTGTGTGAAGAAGAAGAAATCAGAGCCTCAGTAGTTATAACCAAAGTGATGTCGAAAAGGACAGAGCTACATTATAAAAACCGACATTGTATGTTATGTAATGGTGAAGATGAAGACGATATTGTTTATTGGTCTACACTGGTGGGATCTAATAACCGTAAATTAAGGCATAGCAGTATTCAAAGCATATTAAAACTTTTCAACAGTTCTGTAAAAAATACCCCTCCCCCTAATTCCAGAGAAATCATATGTTTTCCAAACATGATATCGTCCTGTGTGTCTTCTGCTACTGAGGAAGAACAAGATTCTTGTGTAGAAAATGCCATATCGCCTATTAGATACCGAACGTCAATATATAAAAACACTTTTTGTCTTCAATGTAGTGTTGATTTTGAGACAATTAAACAAGACATTTGCCAACCGGGACAAAGGAATGATATATTTTATGGAAATTATGAACACTCTTTTACTTTTTCAATGGTTTTCAATTGGAGGAAAAATAGAGAATCTTTTGTCATTCTTGATTCTCCAATGAGTTTGATTCAAAATTTATCTTGTTCTTTTGATGCCGATCAAAATTTAAAAGAATGTAAAGTAAGAAAATGTGTTGGTACTCTGCCAGTAGTCAATAATACCTGTCAGATGATACCAGATCATTTTGGTTGTATTCAATACGTTTTCAAAATTAATTTCACTGTTCCTTCCGAATCATCCAGTGATATGAAACAAGAAGTAGAACGTATTTCCTCCAAACTCGTTCAGTTAGCTTCCAATTTTGAACGTATGCATAACGTCACCAAATACTACAGTCAAAATGTAACGTTGTATAATATAACCATAGTTGATAATAAGATAACAGGTATTATTATACTAAATCGAATGGCTTATTCTTTGTGTAATAGTCAATTCTCGCGTTTAACAAACAGTCAATATAATATATATTTAGATACTAATTTGACCTTTGATCTTAATGGTAGTATTTCTACACAGAGATATAGAGTTACCTGTTATTATTGGTGTAATAATGACGATGTGTCGATTACAGATGTTATGATATACCAGCGTTTCTTTACAGGCATCAAAGAAATGGATATTCATATGACGTCTTCTGTTACAAACTGTACACCAATATGTATATACATTTATGTAGTATCTTGGATGGGCATTGTGATATCCCAATTAGGACGAATTTAAATTATGCACAACGCCGAGGTATTTTATTTAAATAAACATTTTTTTGCAAAAATATAATTTAATCAGTTTTAACTTTCCATATTTCCTTCCAAGTAGATCTGGCTCATCATGCTAATGTACGAAAATGTGGCCAGTGAATTTTAATATAGCTTCATGTCATTTGGTGATGTAAACAAGCATTGAATCTAAATTAAGCTACGCCAAGTGGATTTGACTTAATGTATTCTCCAAGCCTTCTTCGACATCATACATTTCTTTTGATTAAGAATGCATGGATAAATCACTACAAACACCAATAAATCAAACAATTTGCTTGATTTAACTCTAAATTAATTTCTTTCCGGTTAATATAATATGAATCTAGTATAATGTAGAATTGGTACCAGATATTTATTTTTTCCCAAAACGCTGGACTATACGCTATTAAATGTAGCGTTTAGTTCTGTGGTCGTTTAAGATAAATTCAGCATAGGTTCAAGGCAACTTACGTGCCGCGTATCCGAGACGTGTATGCATTATATGCATGCACAATATGATTCGTCGACTTAGACGTATAACGTGTTCAAAACATTTTAGACTAACGCCAACGTATACGTCAAACGTTGGCATACGCCGACCGAATCGCCTTGGTGTGGCAGAACCTTTTGGGGAACTAGTATATGATGAAAGCGTTTTAGAGAAATTTTGATACACTAAATCGTCATTGCGCGAAAAGGCAATAGTGTCCTAAAATGTTTCTAAAGAGGCCACCATTTACAATTACCATCTTTGGTCCGAGTATTACGAGATCGCTGATTGGCTAATTGAATGGTGACGTATGTCTACAAAGGGGGGTTAAAAGTCATGAATGGTGAGAATATCGTGAAAGCTAAGGAACATGGTCGTGTTTAAGATGACTATAACATGAAATGGAGGGAGGGGGGGGGGGCGATTGTCGTCACCCATGTCCGTACGTCCGTTCGTCCGTCGGTCCGTCCACAATTGCTCGTAAACACTCTACAAGGCACAATTCTTGACTGATTTCCACGAAACTTGGTATGGTTGTTTTTAATCACCCAAGGATGAACTCTATTGACAATCAGAAAAATCGAAACATATTTAGATTGAGTTATTGCCCTTGTTCTTAAAACGCTCGTAAACACTTTAGACGGCACAATTCTTGACTGATTCTTGATGAATCTTGGTGTGAGTGTTATCACCATAGGATGAACCCTATTTAAAATCGGAAAGATAAAAAAATAATTAGTATGAGTTATTGCCCCTGTTCTTGAAAACGCGTTCAATTTTAGCTTGTAAACACTCTAAAAGGCACAATTCTTGATGGATTTTGACGAAACTTGGTGTGAGTGTTTGTTTTCACCTAAGGATGAACCCTATTGAAAATCAGAAAAATAGCAAAATAATTGGTATGAGTTATTGTTCTTGAAAATGCGTTCAATTTGTAGCACGTAAACACTCGAGCAGGCACAATTCTTGATGGAAATTGAAATTGAACTTGGTGTGAGTGTATGTAATACCCTAAAAATGAACCCTGACGAAAATCAGAAAAATGGAAAAATGTTATTGCCCTTGTTCTTAAAAACGCGTTCAATTTTAGTCTGTTAACACTCTAAGAAGGCCCAATTCTTGACAGATTTTGATGAAACTTGGTAATATTATTCAGTATCGCCTCAAAAAGTTCAAAAGAAGTGTATGTCTGAAGGTTGAATATATCATACTGGTAATTGTTACTGTACTGCCAAATATTTTTATTTAAAATCAAAGCTACCAGTGGGCGTATATTACCTTGCCCGGCAAGCTATCTTAATATATAGATGCTAATTTTTCTGTTCTGTATTTATGGTTCTTTTGCTCTCTTCTTTGATCAATTTTATCGTTGTAACTTATTTTAATAATAAGATTATTTTCCTGTATTTTGATATTGTATTAAAAATTTGCTTTTGTGGTATGACTTTTCTTTAAATTAAACATGTTAACAATATTAGTTCTGCGTATATACGCCACGTGAATCGTAGACAACTTATTAGAGTGGCCGTAGGATTTACATGAGACAGTGAGTTCGAAATTCAAGGGATTATGAGCGACAACGATTACAATTTTGAAAAAAATAAATCATTACAAGATTATAACGTGACTATCAGCAAATAGAATTCAAACTAAGTGATTTTCGCAATAGTGATGTCCTTGGAATCAATACTACTTCTTCCAATTACTTAAAGGGATAGGTTCGCCAGTTTTTTGACCAAACGTACCTTAGTCTCAGAAACGGAGCTTTTTTAAGCTTAAATCACCGCGTAAATTTGAGCCCTCATTATCTTTACTATGCATTATCTTTCACGATAGTACCCGATCATTTTAGGGTCGATCGGCTGCATTTTTGAGAAAAGGTCGAGAACCTGAAAGTATCACCGAGCACTACCTTTTACCTTTGTGGAAGATCTGGTGCGATCGTCTCAGTCCTTAGGTCGGGTACTGAAAAAGTGATCGGCTTCTTTTGTGTTTGAGGAATAATGGAAATCCTTCAAGCGATTGACGTGATACCGATTCGCAAGTATGCGAAATTGCGCACAAGTACTTTCCAATACGTTTTAACAAAGCCTTCAAATCACATTTATGATGATTATAATAATGAAATATAATATTTATTTAAATTCGAATTATATAGTCGAGAAAAAGGATTCAAAATGGTTGTGAACCACGTTGTGTGTTATTTTTATCCCGTATTGTGCTCATTATATGATGATTAAAATAATGACAATAATATATAGAATTGAATAAGGCCATTTATTTTTCTAATATATGACAGAAAAATCAAAATAAGTATAACAAGAATTCAGGAATAAAACCAAGTACAAAATAAATCTAACTATTGACATTATAAAGCTAATTAAAATATCATATGTAACAATAAACAAATATCCCCCATCCACAACAGTAAAAGGAAAGAAAAAAAGATATCTTGATCCAGTTAGAGGCCAAAACCCTTAGAAAAAGAAATTAAAAGCAAAAAATCTAAAATAATACTATGGAAATAATTCAGCAGGATACGGTTACAAATTGTTAGATAATATTTACTTAGTTAGAGTAGGTATTATAATACATTTCTTGGAAGAATTAGATGACCATCTGCCCATTTGAGCTATCTGATCTGATGACACACCATTCATGGAAGCCCAAGTGGCTGCACCTATTCAGAAACTATGTGCTTTGTAAAAACTCTTCCAATGGGCTTGTCATCTAACTGTTCATTATTTGAACAATTAAGTACAGCTCTCCATTGGGTTCTGGAATCAAAATAGAATAGCTCCTGTGTCCATATTCTTGATGATTTCCTATTGGTTGGACCCCCTTATTTAGATCAATGTCAAATTCACCTGAGTAACTTTTAAATGGTGTCTCGGGATATTGGCATACCTCTCAATCCTAAAAAAATTGTTCTTAGCGCCTATCAACAGAAGCAGTCATTAATAGGACTCTTACATTTTGCTCGTGCAGTTGTGCGCCGAGGTCGCCCGTTTTTACGTCGTCTTTTTAATCTCACTATAGGGTTGAAAAAAAAAACCCCAACCATCTCCATCGACGTTTAAATGCTAAGGCCCGTGCAGATCTGCATGCATGGCTAAAATTTATTGAAACCTATCATTAATATTTGTTATCCATTATAAACCAGTGAGGTTGTGGAAAGTGGTATTAATTTATAAGCATGTTTTATGTCAGATTTTGAAAGCAATGAATCTTCCAAACGTTTTTACTAACTTAACTGCATGATCAATGGTCTGATACTGCACGAACTCGAAGAAATACCATTATGAACAGATTCATTTGTCGGGTAAGACAAATGATGAATCTAATCGCGCTTCCACATCTTGTTGATCTAAATCGCGGTCGCAATATATCGATTCAAGAGATTGACATTAAAAGTCTTTATTTTGCCATGAACTTTAATTTTATAATCCATGGGGTTTTGTTTTCCTACAACATCAAAAGGACCAATTTCCGGGCCTTAGACGTTATAGGACATAAGTAATTACATAGATATAAATAGCATATTTTCGAAATATTTTTTCAGGTATAATTTACAATGTTGTTTTGATAATGAAAATAGGTCCTTTACATCTGCCCCTGTAATGTTTTAAGCTATTATATTTTATTGGTTTTTAAGTGTTCCAACAACAAAGACCGCTACAAACACCTCTTGGGGATACATTTATCGATTTGAAATAACTCTGGAAAACAATTAAATTAAATTTTCTACTTATGACAGAGGTATTTCAGATATTTCTCAAGCAGTCAAGCAACTCACATTTATATTATGCCTAAATGCTTAATCTTATTAGGTATTAGTAACGGCATTGGTTACTCAATAACACGACGTTCTTTCGTTTTAATTTACTTCAAATTCATATTGTAGTTATTTCATATTGTAGTTAATAGCGTTTTCTTTCGATTAAAAAACACAGAGTATCAAAATGTTGGTGATATTATTGAAGTTACTAATGTTATTGAATACATGTAAAACTTGTGAAATTACTACGAAAATGTTCAAATCTTATACAAAAGATAAACTTTTATCGGGGTATTACCAGACAACTACGGCTGCTGACCAACTATCATGTACAAGTTCTTGTTTTTTCAATGAAAGATGTGTTGGATTGGCTTATCATGTATTGCGAAAAATGTGTTACTTATATGACAAAATTCAAGTTTGTTATAATTCTTTAGTCGATGTTGGTGTGAATACGTTTTTTCTAGAAGGTAAGTTTCGTTTCGAAGCATGAAATCTACGATCCTGACAATAAACAATACTAATTTTATTATATTTCACCCGGGTGAAAATACAAGTTTTTAATTCAAAATTATTTTTTATAATTATATTCGATTGTTTTTTTAATTCAAAATTGAAAAAATAAATGATGTCGTATACGAACCACCGTGAATAAATGTGAAATCCAACTAGACAAGGACATTTATCAAAAACATGCGGGTTGATTCCACTACCTTCTCATGGCTCTGAAGGCAAAGAAACGGACATTACAAATCGAATTCAGAGACTAATATCGGAGATGTCTGACACTAGGTAAGAAGTAAAGGACATTAATATTGAAGATGATGTGACGAGTTTAAAATTGGAAGTCAAAGAACCGGTCCATTGATAGCAGAGCTAAAGCTTACGCAAATGGAACCAAACGCAGTAACTTGAGTTTAACTGAAAATTTTTCCATCATTAATGCCCCTAAGCACACTTCTTTAAACAAACGTTTCGAACTTATCTCATAGTGTAGACATGAGAGTAAGATCTACATGTCCATCTTCAGTAGGGACGCAAACTGAAAATAGTTTAGTTATCCGAAAATCGAACTATTTTAGGTTTTGTTTTAATATTTCTATTAGAAATAAGCCTGTAATGTGGAATCTTCAGAAAGTGACAATTAAAGTTCGGTGTCTCGGACTAATATAATGTATTAACAACAACACGAAGGTGTCCCCAACGCAGACTACAATAAACGAACTTGTACCAAAGCCACGCTTTCAACACTTCCTAGCATGCCGCCATATAGTCAACAACGTGGCATGAGGTTGTAACCATCTTTTCCTCTATGTAAATCACTGTAATAAAGTTATTTTAAATACACAACGTGAAGTCCTACATTCCAGTCAGTCTTGTGTAAGCCGTAGAACACAATTTGGTGCCGTGATTAGAGAAAGAATTTGGTGCCATGATTAGAGAAATACTTTAGAAACAACGCTGGATTTTGGTGATTGACTTTTACAGTGATACATCAACAGAGAGATGGAAGATGTGAGCGTCAGTTTATACCACATGTAGGCGGCAGAAGTCAGGATTCTTTTCATCCACAGACGTTCGAAAACGCACCATAGACAGTCAGCATCGAATTATTTAGGAAGAATTTTGGTCAACATAATCCATTTTTGTTTTTCTTTGTCTTCACGTACGTTAAAATTCACATTCAAGATGCCAAAAGATGGCGAAACGTCAGATGTTACAGAGAACCTGTCCGAAACCCACAAACGATTCGTACGAAAACGAGCTACTTTGAGAAGTTTGTTTACGAAAGAAGATCGACGAGTGAATGCCATAATCGACAGTGAAGAGCCTGATTTAAAGACTTTATACGTTGTCAAAGACAAGCTTGTGAATGCCAAACACAGACTTCAAGAATATGATGACAAAATTCAAGATCTCCTTATTCAAATGAAAGATGATCAGAGCTCTGAATATGATTTTGAAGAATGTGATATAATATCAGATAATCATTCATTGCTGTTAGCCCGCATTGATGATTTCCTACATGCTCTTGAAAAAACAAGTCAACTTTCTTCATTAGCCGCTACCAAATCAGCGCAGCACTCATCTGTCAAACTACCAAAGATAGTACTTCCTACATTTGATGGTGATCAACGCAAATGGTATAGCTTTTGGGATGTATTCGAAAGTGAAATTCATAGCTGTAAGGATATATCTGATGTCACAAAGTTCAACTATCTGAAAGGTCAGCTGAGTTCATCTGTCAAGAAACGTATTGAGGGTATCCAAGTCAGTAACGACAACTATGCTCTCTTGGTACAGACACTTCAGGACAATTATGGTAATCGTACTCTCATCAAAAATTCTCATTGTCTTGCTTTGGTTAACATTTTGAAACCACAGTATAATGCTTCATCTTTAAGAGCATTTTATGATGCAGTCATTGGTGATATCCGATCTCTGGAGACATTACAGTTGTTACCTGACCATTATGGGGAATTCTACGTTCCAATTCTAATGGAAAAGCTTCCAGCTGATGTTCTAACGACAATTCTCGAGACGTATACCGATGATAATCCACTTCTTATGGAGCTGATGGACATTATACATGCCGAGGTCAAGAAATTGGAGCAGATCACCACCATAAGTCAACAGAAAGTCAAGACTATTTCAAGCAAGCCGACAACAGCTGTCAAACCAGAAACTCTTCCATCAGGTAGTGCAACAACCATGCCAGCTACGTCATCCACTCAGTCTTCAAGATCTTTCAAAACCAAACTTTTCAAGAGACCAGCTCGTCTTTGTCAATTTTGTGGTGGTCAACACAACACATTCCAGTGCACACTTTCTGTCGATGATCGTGTCAAAGCTGCCAAGTCACATAATCGGTGTATGAACTGTCTTAAAGATTCTCATTCAATTGAAAACTGTCCTTCACATTGGAGGTGCTCAATATGTAAGGAATCTCATCATACAGCAATTCATGGTTCGAATATACTACGGTCTGCGTCTACATCAGGGAAGTCACAAAGAACTGCACCTTCTGCACGGACTGGTACAACGAACGCAGCTTTTACGGGTACAGAAAGTTTAGCTGATCCATTGTCAGATGTTAGTTCTCCACAATCACAGACCTATTCTTACAAGTTACCAGAACTGCAGTCTTGCTTAGCCCCAGTATTACTGAAGACTGCTGTTGCTCCGGTAAAGAATGATCCAACTACGTTAGAAACTAACTTCTTCTTTGATGAAGGTTCAACATTGACCTATATCAAGTCACAACATGCCAGAAATCTCAGATTGGTTCCATATGGTACTGCGTATTCTCATCGACTCTTTTGGTGGACGTTCCAATCTGTTTTATTCAAAGATGAGATTGTACAACCCATTAGCTGCAATGCATGGTCAGAATGTCTACATAAAGATCATCTGAAACAACTACGATTGGCGAACAAATTCGATCAACATTTTGATGTCCATATACTGATTGGTTTGGACTCCGTCTGGAAATTCCTTAAACCTGAAATCATTCTCGGGTTTCCGATGGTACAAGCATCCAGTTTGGGTTATCTTGTTTATGGTAGAATCTTCTGGACATGATGACGTTGAATGGATATCCACAGATCATACAGACTTTTAATTACACGACAAGGTAAACAAGTCACTGCAGATTGAATCTTTGGATATTGAACCGTTCGACGACCAGACGGACTCTGAATTTTTAGAGAGATTCATCAAATAGAGTATCGTAACGGAACATATTACGCTCCACTACCATGGTTAGACAATCAACCAACAATACAGTCCAATCAGCCGATTGCTCTCAGCAGATTGGAACAGGTCAAGAACAGACTCCTGAAACTTCAACTTTGGGAACCATACTCCAAAATAATTCAAGATCAACTCGAAAAGAACTATGTTGAACCAGTTCCAGATGAAGTGCCTTGGAAGGAAGCGGGTGCTCATTACTTAAGCCACCTTTTTGTTCTTCGTCCAGAGAGTGAAACAACTCCTTTAAGAGTCGTCTATGCTGCCAATGCTGGAAGAACGTCTCTCAACGACTGTCTCCATACAGGACCTTGTTTACTTCAACCATTATTTGAACTGTTACAAAGATTTCGACTGAACAGATACGCTCTGGTTGCTGACCAGAAGGCTTTTTTGAGAATTAAGCTGTTTGAACCTGATCGTGATTATGTTAGATTCCTTTGGTATACAGATGGAGATCCAACCAAACCAATTAAAGTCTACAGATATACCTGTTTTCTTCGGTGGTTCACCATTCATATTGAACTCAACAGTTATCTACCACTTGTCTAAGTATGTAGCGGATCCAGACAATTTCAAATCACAGGTTGCAGCAGATCTCAAAAGCAAACTATACTGCGACAACGTTCTAAGTGGTCAAGATGATGAATATACAGCCATCCAGTATTATCATTCAGCACGTCAGATTATGAGCGAAGCGGATATGAACCTACGTCAATGGTCAACTAATCTAGAATCGCTTCAAAATATAATCAAGCAAGATGGTACTGGATCTACGAAAGAGTATACTGCTTTACTTGGTATGGTATGGAATCATCACGAAGATACTATTTCATTCCCGAAGAAAACAATCGTTCCATTTTCACAAGATAAGTTTACCAAACGTGCAGCTTTAAGTTCGGCCTCCTCAACGTTTGATCCATTGGGATTCCTGTCTCCAGTTACTGTCAGAGCGAAGAATTTCATCTCAGTACTATGGAAGAAGAATTATGAGTGAGATACACCTCTCCCTGCTCATCTCCATCTTGAGTACCATGATATTGCGTTGAACATCGAAGCAGCATCAACAATACGAATTCAAAGATTCGTCGACTTCGATAAAGATATACCCATACAGCTACACACGTTCTGTGATGCAAGTCCAAATGTTGCAGCTGCAAGTGTACTGTATCTCCGTCAAAAAAGATAAGGTCTGCTTGATTGCCTCCAAGTTCAAAACCGCATCTTCGAAACGTCAATACACCGTACCAAGATGGGAACTGGTTGCTAGGGTGATTGGTTGTAGATTATCTCGATCGTTGATGGATATTATTTCCAAGGATTACAAAGTAGTTGAACAGTTCTACTGGACAGAATCTAGCATATGTCTCTCATGGTTGTCATCAACCAAGAAACTGGACATTTTTGTAAGAAATCGTCTTGATGAGATTCAACGTTTGTCAGATGTCAGAAAATGGAATCATGTCAGGTCAGAAGAAAATCCAGCTGACTTGCCATCAAGAGGTTGTACAGCAGATCAATTCATCGAATGAAGATTATGGTTTTCCGGACCCGACTGGTTGCCTTATCCTGAAAAATGGCCTGAACCTGTTATTGCTGATCCTGACGAACCAAATTCAAATGGTAACATATGTTTATCTACTGTTGCTTCAAATGAAAGTGGTTCAAATGGTACACTTAGCCAGCTTCTTGATGTCTCCAGATACAGTTCTTATGAAAAACTGCTTCGAATAGTGGTATATGTTCAACGATTCATACAAAACTTAAAACAGCGTCATCTGGTTACCAGTCAGCATCGTGATATCACGCTAAGTGTTATTCCAGTTCCTTCAACAGAAGAAATTCAACGAGCTGAATTCAGCATTCTTGAAGCTCACCAAAAAGAATGTTTTCCAGTTGAACTCGCATACTTACTCAAGAAGTCAAATTCTGCAAAGACCAGGCCTCAACTAGTTCGTCAACTGTGTTTGAGACTCAACTTGGGTAACCTGATTGTCGCCCCCGGCAGACTCGAGCATGCCAAGCTCCACAAAGATGCAAAATTACCGATTCTGATATCCAGGAAGACCCATTTAACGGAACTATTGGTTAAATCAGTACATTCTTCTCAACTACATGCAGGAGTAAGCTCAATTGTCACAGCTTTACGAAGACGTTTTTGGTTACCAGCAGCACGTAGTGAAGTATCCAGAGTTCTACGGCGATGTGTTATTTGTCGTTACCATGTTGGTAAGTCCTTCAGACTTCCTCCATCTCCAGCCTTACCAGATTTTCGTCTCAACCGCCTTAAACCATTTTCAACGGTTGGTATCGACTTTACGAGCCATCTGATGGTAAAGAATGGCGGAAAGAAAGTCAAGTGTTACATTTGTCTATTTACATGTAGCACAACACGAAACGTAAACCTAGAAGTTGTAACTGACATGTCTACAGATCAGTTTTTGCAGGCATTTCGCAGACACACCACTATGTATGGTATTCCCAGTTTGATACTTTGTGACAACGCTGCCACGTTCCTGAAAGCTGATGAAGAAATAACCAAGCTTTTTAACTGTTTGGATAAACCAGCTGTACAGAATCATCTTACCAACAACAAAGTTATCTACATGAGGCACATTCCTGCAAAATCTCCTCACTGGGGTGGAATGTATGAACGGTTGATTGGTGTGGTGAAAATGGTAATCAAGAAGGTGTTACGTAGAGCGCTCATAGATCTGAATGAAATGCAGACACTTGTTAAAGAGGTACAGTCTGTTGTGAACGACAGACCACTCACATACGTATCAACGAGTGTTGAAGATCCGGAACCAATTACTGGAAACTTTGCTTGCGGTAGTGGGAAGGCAGTGTTGTAGAGAATTTGTTTTCATTTGTGTCCTATGAGGATTTAAAAGAATCAAGGTGCCTTGACTTCCTTCTACAGGCCATTCCAGCGATCCACTACTGTATAGATGACAAAGTTGCTTTTTATTGCTGTACGGCAGAAGTTCCTCTTCAACTTTAAATTCTAGAATTTGTCCTGTTTTGTATTCTGGACTGTATTTAAAACCTCTTGCGCATTTATCAAGTATTTCCTCATAATCTAATTTTTTTCAATTTAGGGGTGGGTTTTGTTCTTCTTCTCAATACCCATGTTTTTTGTAGACGGTGTGCTCATGCTATATTACAGTATTCTAAATAGGAATCACAGTCTAGGAAATGGTAAGATCTCCTAATCAGACTTGTTTACTTGTCCTTAAATATATATCGAGAACTTTTGCGTCGGGTCTATGTTCCTTGGTCTGTTTCTTCCAGGGTTATCTCTTTGGGTCATTCTCATTTTGTACGGATCGTGTGGTTTTCTATTTCCAAAGTAGATGGTTTTATATTTGGATGCGTTTAAACGTAAGTTGTTTTTATTGCTGTTCTATGATTCTAGAGAAATAAGACCTTTTTATATGCCATTGGTTTCCATTAAATCGTACGAGATCCATTTTAGAACGTTACCATTGCTGTCTAACTTTCTCAATAGCTTTTCGTGTGGTACCGAGACGAACGTTTTGGAGACGTCGAGGTAAACTATATCCACTGGTGTTGCTGAAGACACATAAAAATCCGTACAAGCAAGACAATTCCGTTAATCAAAATTTATGTCTGATACATAATTGAGGTTGCTTACAGGCCTGTAGTTGTTAAGAAAATTGGGAGTTAATGTTCTTTTACATATCAATGGTCTTATGACTGCTTCTTTCAGTTAATCTGGGAAAATGTCTGTCTTAAAGGATGGATTTACAATATTGGAGTGATGAAAATATCAATAATATCTTTTAGAAGCCATGTTGGTAATGGATCAAGTTCACAAATTTTTTTTTGATTTGGTTGATGTTAATAGTCAATTTATCTTCGGTGTACGGTTGAAACGTGGAAAGAGTGGGTGTTATATTGTTAGTCGATGGACGTACCTGTGAGCTCTATTATGATGTTATGTTGTCTTATTTTCAAGATCCTGTCGTTGAAGTACTGATTGAATCTTTGAGCCACAGTAGATGCCGATTCATGTCCAGGAAGAATGTTGTTAGGCCCACTGTTAGAATTTACTATTAGTTAATCAACTATTCTATATAATTGTCTTGGATTTGGGGTCAATTATGATATCTGGTTCAGGCCCGTAGCTAGATTCAAAATCTTCAGCTTATATTTGAAAGATAAACATTTATCAGAAATGACTACGTTGATAGAAAACATATTTATGAGTACATATTATCAATTATATTATATTGAAGCCAGCGTGGTAACATTATAAAATTTATATTTTCATCCAGTTTTTCTAAAATGAAAAACAAAAACACTTGATTTATCTGTCTTTTGATTTGAAATAAGAGTATTTGGTAATGTATGATATTAGCTAATATTGAGCAAATATAATTTGATTTTAGCCGTTGAATTATAGAGACAATGGATGTTTTATTTCAGGAACTTTTGTAGAGAACATTGCTTTAAATAAACCTGTTAATAGTAGCAGTATGTTGAAAAACAAATTCGCACCATGTAATGCCGTTGACGGACGGTTAACGGAAATGGTTCATACCCAGAATTCTGACATAGAATGGTGGTGTGTTGATTTAGAGAAAATATACAATTTTCAATCCGTCGTTCTATACAATAGAGATGGTGACGTAGGTAAGTACATCTATGTCAAACTTGTAATGGAAATTTAAGCCAAAGAAATTATCAACTGTACCATACTTTGTCTTAAAAGTCAATTTTATATATGCCTATGTAAATGTAGCGAGAATGTCATTCCGGTTGCGCTAACGACACTAAAGGGCCTGTCACACCTTGACGATTTAGTCAGCGTAAGCGGGTGCAACAAAATTTTTCTAAAACGCTGAACTATCGACGTATCTTTTTTATATTTAAATTTTGGGCGTATTCCTAGTGTATTTACAATATATTGCACGTATACAAAACGTGATATTAACCTACAGAGAACGCTTTAAAAACTTATAGATAACTTATACCAACGACTAAAGTCTTTGAATGGCATTTAGCAATTGTGAGTACGATATATAGACACAGCTTTATGGAACAACAATCACTGGTTAAAGTTTTATGCAACGTTTCGACGTGTTTCCCCTGTCGTCCTCAGTCACATAATGAGAAGAAGTGATGGGCAAACTATATAAACATTAATGCTTATTATTAAGAACACACAAGAGATAAATGGTTTATTGATACATTACATAAATTTTAACAGGTACAATAAGAGGTACATAATTCTTAAAATAACATACAGGCTGATTAAGTAAAATAATTGAGATAAATAAGTGAATTAAAAAAGATTAATTGAAGATTAAATAAATAACTATTGCAAGTAATGGAGTCTTTTATTAATAGAAATTACATTGTTTCAAATAATTAAATTATGGTTAAAGTTGAAAAATTTTATTAAATTGAATACATTTATGAATATGAATAATTACAAGTTTATCATATGCATGCGATAAACGAACACCTTCATCTATGTTAAGGTCAGGCTGATATCTTCTGATGTTGATAGCTTCATGAAGTCTCCTGGTTTTATCTATGTACTTATTATTTGTCAGTATGTTGGTGTTGCCAAAGTTGACTTTATGTCCTGTTTTTCTTCCCATAGCAAGATGTTCAGCTACAGCAGATGTTCCTTCATTGCCGGGCTTGTTTTGATGGTCTTTGATTCGAACATCAAGGGGTCTCTTTGTTTCCCCTATATAAGAACTTCCACAGGAGCACTCAACTTGGTAGACATCCCTTAGGTTTTTGGTTGTTGGAGGGATTCAATTTACCATTGGCTCTGAGCAAATCTTTAAGCGTTGAGTTGCCATAGAACACTGTTTCAATGCCTACTGACGTTTTCAGGATCTTCTTGATTTGGTATGATGCCTTTCCGATGAATGGGATAGCTAAGCGGGTTGATGGCCTGTTGGGATTAGGCTGTTGGTTGGTTGGTTTTGCCATTAATACTGATCGAAAAGCTTGATGTACATAGGCTGGGGGTAGTCGTTGCGCAAGCAAAATACTTTCTTGATGTGTTGTAATTCTTGTTGAAAGTATTTTGGGTCACAAATCCCTTTCGCTCTTCTGACCAGTGCTGTGATGGCTGCCCTTTTGACATGTTGAGGGTTGTTGGATTGGTACTTCACATACTGATCTTATATGTGTAGGTTTCCTGGAGACGCGTGTCTTCAACTGACCTCCTAACCGCTTAACTTTCACATCCAGAAAGGGTATAGAGTCATCTTCTTCTGCTTCCATGGTGAAATTCATCCTCTTATGCTGACCATTAAGATGCTGAAGTAGAGCTGAAGGGTCATCTTCAGCTCTAAGCATGACAAAGGTGTCATCAACTTTCCGGAACCAGCAGATTGGTGAGATCGGAGAAGTTTCCGTGGTCTTTTCCTCAAAGGCTGTCATATAGATTTCAGTAATCAATGGTGACAAGGGGCTTCCCATAGGTAGACCGTGGATTTGTTCATAGATGTCATCTCCCCATGTGAAGTAGGTAGAGGACATACACATCTGAATGAGATCGACGATGCTGTCTGTAGTAAGTGTAGTATCTAGTGGGGTCTCTATTTTAGATATCTTATCTCTGATGATACTCAGCACATCTGTACATGGGACATTGGTGAAACACCATATGAGTACATCTTCCCTGTGATCTTTCAATTTTGTGACAAATTCTTCTGAGTCTTTAATGAATGAGTTAGCTGTTTTCCCCAAAGGTTCCAAGATTCTGCTAAGATGTTGGGCGATGTTATAGAAGACAGAATCCCGAGAGCATATGAGTAGCCGAGCTTTGATGGGGTTTTTGTGGATGTTAATTGTTGCTCTGGCATATGGTGAACGTGGGTAACGGCTTGATCTCAGTTTAAATTTAAGTTGATTGGTAATTTGGTTACTGGATTCAAGTTCGTTTAGATTCTTGTCCAACCTGTCTTTGTATATGCTCGTTGGGTTTTTACGGAGTCTTCTGTAAGTTTTCGCATCACTAAGTAGTTCTGTGACAGTTTCCTGGTACTCTTTCTTATCCATGATGACTGTGGCTTTTCCCTTGTCTACTGGTAGAATGGTGATCTTAATATCTTGTCTGAGGTCAGTGAGTGCATCCCTCTGAACTTTGGTTAAGTTGTTAGGTTGTATCTTGTTTTTAGCGAGGATCTCTGTCACTTGGTGTCTCAGATAGTTGATATGACCGCCTGGTGCTAATTGGTGTAAGCCACGTTCAATGTTGACGATGAAGTCTTCATGGTTTTTGAGTTTGGTAACGGGTGAAAACTTTAGGCCTCGGGAGAGGAAGTTTATCTGCTCGTCTGTGAGATTTTTCTGGCTTAGGTTGATGACAGTTTTGGTTAGGAATTCATTTTTTTGGTTGTGGTCTGGTTTTAATAAATTCTCTGAATGGTTTTTCCAACTTCTTAAGTTGTCAAATTTGGTTTGTTGTGAGATTTTGATTTTTTGGCCAAGAAGGTTGTTGGTCTTCTGATGCTTGGTTTTCAAGTCTTGAAAATCATTGGTAGAGATATAGTTTGCCCATCACTTCTTCTCATTATGTGCCTGGGGACGACGAAGGAAACACGTCGAAACGTTGCATAAAACTTTAACCAGTGATTGTTGTTCCATAAAGCTGTGTCTATATATTATACCAACGACAATTAAATACCATTTCCTCCAAAGGTTCTGTCATATCATGGCGATTTGGTTAGCATCTGCCTACATTTGACGATAATAATACTGAACAATCAATTACTATTACGATCAAAGGAGAAAGTGCACCAACCAGTAGATTTCACCAGCATTAGATGGGACTCAAATAAGCTTCAGGAATTTGCTGAGGCTATAGACTTCAATCAGGTAAACTCACTGCAGGAAAGGTTAGCAACATAGAAACCAGAGGATGCCAACCAACGTAAAATTGATGAGATATAATCAGATGAGTGACATTTTCTTAAAGTCGTGTTAGATTTGTATTGTTGGTGTATCCCCTCTTTAAGGAAGTCAGTATCTTTAAAGTTTGTTTTATTGTTTATATAGACTAGGTTATCATGGTGTATATTTATGTGAATAATGTTTGGTTCTAGTTAATCTAGAATGTATTGACGTGTAAGTTTAATAGTTTCAAAGTATGGGTATATACGGCAGTGTCATTTTCAGTTAAGATAAATATTTATGTCTTGAAAATATTTTGTTGGTAAATGATCCTGATTGTTAAGGTCGTATTCTAGCTAGGTCAAATGTCAAGTTTTTGCACACTGCCTTGAAATAGTTTCTCTTACCGCCATTTTAAGGATTTAGACCAAACTTTTTAATATGTATTTTTACGACCATAGTTTCTCACAAGTTGTAAGTTTTTAATATATTTATGTATTATCTTGTAAGGAATGTTGTGTTTAGATTTTCCGTACGTTATTATATTAATCTTATGTTTAGGTTACAATGTCTTTATGTTGTCATGTGTATATTGTTGTCAGGAGTTTAGATTGTCAATTAGTTTTGACATTTTGCAAATGGGTCAATTCAGTTAGGATTCCATATTGTACCTTCGGATTATTATATTTGTGAGTTGTGTCTTTTGATTGTTATTTTTAAATTTTGTAAAAGTCAAGTTAGAACATTCGATTTGTATTCAAGTTAGAATAGTCAAGTTGAACATTCGACTTATATTTAAGTTATATAAGATAGAACATTCGACTAACTAGCTTGTATTAAGTTATTGAATGTGTATTCCTTAGAGAACTATGTTATGATGTGGATATATGCTGATATATATGAGATCATGGTTATATGTTTACTGAAACTTTGGTGGTACTTAATTCGTCAATACTTTCGGAATGACCCTTTGGAGGTACTGGTTTAGTTACTACGCCGATACTTTCGGAATGACCTTTTGGAGGTAATTTTGAGTCTATATTTGACATGTGTTTAACAACAACACATATTAGGCCTATATTTGTACTGAAATATGTTTATGAACAAGATATGTATTAAGACATATATTTTATTGTATTGAACTGTGTTTGTGAACATTTTCTTTATTACATATCTTATCGGTATCGATGTGTTGGTGCGTAATTTGGACTACGGCGGCATCCACAATAAGGCTTGAGATATTTAGTTTCATGGCTCATTCTGATGTCTTGATATAAATCCATTTTCCAGTTTCCTCAGCTCTTCTTTTGTGATGTAGGCTTCGAATAGTGATCGTTAGTTGATAGCTGACATGGATAGTTCTATGGTAACTTTTAAAATGGTACTAATAGTCTGGATGACAATTATATAAGTAAGTATTCATCTAATGGTGTTAGAAATGTTGTCTGGCTGACGCAAAAAGACATTTCTTTGTCTATCTGACGTACTAGAAACGAATTGCTGAGACACGACTGTAGACGACCTTTGTTTATGGTGTATCTGTATCTCTATATATGTGGTTACTACGTTATGTGCAACTTGTAATCTGTCATTATTAATGGCGGAGTAATTGCAAGATGGAGTATAATTATGAACTGAAATTTGGCTGGTTTTGTATATTTTATGTCTACTTTTATTAAATTTACTGTATATGTATATGTGTTGTTGCCGGCTAAATAAATTTGTTAATTTTTCTGTCTCTCATTATTGGGTCTTCTTTGGTGTGATTCTGAAGTACGAAGCATTCCGTCCGTCCATTCTGTGACAGACATTTTCAAAGACAGTGCCAAAAGTATAAATATCAGTAAACTTGCAATTAATTGTGGTTGGTTGGTAGATGACAAGTTAACGTTCGCTTCCAATGGATGCTGATATCGCAAACTAGGTAGTTGTTGGTAGTCGTAGTAGCTGGTAGATGGATTGGTTCAGATTGGATGATTCTGTGTTGTTGTTGAAAATTACTTGTGCGACTCAGGGTATTTATATATATGGGAAAATGAATCATAGTATATTGATGCTAAATAGTTAAAACAAATTAGGCCTGTATCCACAAGATTACAAGACCAATATGTTAAGAATTGGCTGATATCAATATGTACCAGTGATGAAAGTATTAATCATCAGTTTGAAGAATATTTTATCAGTTTGCCTTCAAGTTTTAATTGTTGTAATTTGAGATGTAGGAGTCATAGACTTGAAGCTGGTATAGGTAGAAATATTGAAAGAGAAAAAAAGATGTAATCTGTGTCCGACTGAAGAATTTGGTTATGAATTTCATTACATATTCCCATATAACTACCATTCTTATAAGAGAAAAGAGTATCTAAATTCATATTATTATCAATACCCTTCCACCTCTAAAATGTATAGTTTATTTAATAGTCATGCCGAACAACTAGAGAACTTATCCAATATTTTAGTCAAGATTTTTTAAATAGTATATATTCCAAAGTATAATGTCTAATAAATGTCCAATAGTTGTATAGTTCATGTTTTATAGTTGAAGTAATAACAGATTAACTTAGCATGTTATAACTATATGTATAAACTATTTGTATAATTTATTCTCATAATTTATGTCTCATTTTGAATATAGAGATTATTACGAATATACATGCACAAAATCTTCGACGTATAACTACGTATGGATCATACGTTTCGCGCATGTATTACCTAGCTACTTAAATTGGCAATTAGGGGATGTAAAATAAATATCGGGTACTTTAATTATTTAGAAAGAACTATTAATTCACGATCAAATATGTCTGCATTGGAAATAAATAGGTTCAAAGCACGTTCTTCATAGGTTAAAAATAAAAATAAGGGTTTGAGTATAAAAGCATGCGTCGAAAATTTTGTGCAAGTAATAGCCTATGTTTATACGTTCTCCCCTTACTACGCTTACACAAACCTTACTCATAACGTATTCGACATACAGCATACGCTTGTTGTAGGCTTGCCAAATCTTCGATGTGCGATAGGAACATATTACAGAAATCTTTTAATGTTAGTCGAGCTTCACAACCAATAACAAATTACTCTGAAATAAATAACTCTGAAAGTTCTTACTTAAAAATTTTATGCTGGCCCTACTTGGACCTTATTTCTAGAGTAAGTTCTTCGTAAGATAAATTCTATTTTAAAAGAATGTCAAATTTACATGTGATGCCTCAGAACTAATTTTACACCGTTACACTTGTGTTTTGAAATGCATGCGCAAACACACTAAAATTGTGATCTTTATCCATATTGTTTATTAAGTTGAATTCTCATTTATTTTATTATTTTTTTCAGCCATGAAGAATAGACTGGCAGGATTCGAGTTAAGGTTCAGTGATAATGGACATTGCAATATAGAAACATTTAATGGAAGCCGAATATGTTACAAAGATACTGAAGCAATTGGTCTGCTAGTCTACAATATAACATCATGTAACCAACCAGGAGTCAGTTTCTCTTCAAGATTTATATTTTTGAGTCCAAGATCGGACAAATATCTTACTTTTCGTCAGTTGATGGTATTTGAACCGATTGGTTAAAGTGAACACTTAATATCCAGGATAACATTTAATAAATCTTGCTCCTAGAACTAATAAATTCCTTTATGATAGGTGCTCACTATCACGATTCTCGGCAAGATTGAAATCATGGATTTATCGTTATTAACCAATCAAATCTTAAGGTCAGTCGTGAAAATTGCGCTTACAGAACAATATTTTCTATGATCAGTCAACACGATCGGGATCATCCTCTCAGATCCTACTGTATCGTAACAAAACGCAACTGATCTAATCTAATCGTACTCCCACATATCTTGTTGATCTAAATCATCGATCTTAGAAATATTTACCGGTCGGGTCAAGTCGTAACACAAATCGGATCAACTTCAACTATGATTGTCAAAGACATCGCAACCACAATTTACAGAGCGTGAACGTATTGGAACTTATCAGTAGTTTTCAGATTATCCCTTTTATGGGAACCCGATCGGATTCCGATCGTTTCAGATCATGACCTAACCAAGCGAAAAAATTCTATTGGAACGTTTGTAATCGTATCCGAGAGGAAATTCAGACCGTGGCACATGGAATTGACACGTGAAAAGGCAGCATACGAGCACAACGAATCGTTTCAGAACATAATAATCGACTCGTATTACAAACCTTAAATTTCTGAGAAATGGTAAATCGTGGCAATCTAAACGGATCACACAACAAAGAAAACCTAAAATAAGTGATTGGATGGGATTTGCAATGATATTACCTAATACATACTACAACTTTCGTGTGATTTGTGACTGCGACTTAAATAGATGACAACGTTTTTGTTTTTGAAGTTAGGAGTCTAAAAATGAAATGAGGTCTGACCAACTTGGCACTTTCGCGTCAAATTTATCCCGTAAAACTTGGTCCAAAGCTTCCCGCTTTTCTCAAAGTTAGATAGGAATCATCCTTGACTAATTATTAGTACAAGCTCACGAATCAAAACTTGTTGTCTATAGAATAAGCATGAGTTAATAAAAAAATTGTTTGTTTTTTGTTTTATTCAAAAAGGTCTATCTTTGACACATTAAAATAATATTTACTTTGCTAGCTGGCATTGTAAATGTAATATCTAAGATTTTTGAAATATTCTTAAATGCTAAACAATCGTTTTGGGCAACTTTCAGAACACGTATTTATATTTTTATATTATCTACCTATTGTCTTATCGGGAATAATAAAATTTATAATATTGATTGGTAAATTTAACGTTTATAAATTTTTCATAAGGTATTAGGGTCTCAATACTCAACATTTACTATTCAAGAAAACAATAATCCTATAAACAATCTTTATCGGACCACTTCTCGGATGAAAACAGGCATAGACAGGTTTCGTGTGCACCCTGATCAACTATCGATCAAATAAGATGTATAACAGTTACAAGGAAAGGCATAGATAAACATTGGGGTCAATTTCCAACTTTTAACAATGTAAAGTTGAATCATCTGATCGTTGAGCTAAGCGACTTCGGTGACCCAAAAATCAATGCAAATGATGTAGTTAATATTTGGGCGTTAAATTTGATAGTAATATGGATATGAAATATCAGATATCTACTATATGTAAATCTTGTCACTTTCATCTATACATCATGTCATGTAGAGGATCCTACATTGATTAGCAAACAACTAACAAATCAAATCAAAACTAGATTACTGTAATTCACTACTGTATGGACTCTTAGCTAAATCACTCACACTTATTCAAAATAAAACTGCCAGAATGATATCCCTCACTAAAACTCATACTAATATTACCGCTGTATTTTATGACCTCCACTGGCTTCCAATACCATACCACATTGAAAACATACTCCCCCTAACATATCTTACCTTAAACAGTCCGGGAGCTCTGAAGGAGTACAATTCCCAACTAAAATGTGTAATTAACACGGAGACTTAGGATGGCGGAGAAGACATCTAATTCGATTTTGATGTGATAAGTTTGTTTTATTTATGGTCCAAAGGGTGGGGAGGTTATCCTCGGTAGCTTAGCGTTTTACTGCCGGTTCGGGGATTGGGGCAACCTTTCACTGATTATATACGGCCAAATATTTTAATTGGTTACAAAGATAGCTTAGATTTATTTGATACAATTTGAGGGCACAGCCCCGGTGAAACACATTGTGTTTTCCTTCTCTTTGCGTTATAATATATTGTGAAAGTTATTGACCTCTAATAAAATGGCGGCCGTTCTCCGTTGTCGGCACTTTCAATAGACGTATCAGATTAACGAAGCTCCAAATGAAATCAGATAAGCTCAGGATAAAACCAGTGAGTTATATAACTCATTGATATAGTTTTAGCGCTGACGTCATAAGTTTTTGTGGTCACGTGAATCCCGAATGATCACATGAATCTTGGACCATAAAAAATAATATCTTGCAACATGATTTTAACGTCTTGGTATTTAACTAAAATTCTTGGAACATAATAATAGAGAATTTTCAAGAATTTTTTTTGTAACATAAATATTAACATTTCTTGGTACATAATAAAAACTCGTTCAACAAAATATTTTTTGGAGTGTAAATAAAAAAATTCTTGGAATTTGTGACTTTAATTTTTAGCGAAATAAAGATAAAATACAGTTCTTATAATTTTATTATTTTGGTATATGATATAGATATTATCATAGGTCTCGTACACATCACTGAGGTACTTTGTAAATTACCACTCCTAGTACAAGCTTGATATCCCACAACTGTTAGTCTAGTTCGATACTTACTAGTCTGACACCATACAACTACAAGCTTGATACTTACTAATACTAATTTGATACTTACCACTACTAGTCGGACACTATACAAATACTAGCTTGATACTTACTAATACCTATTTGATACTTACCACTATTAGTCTGACACCATACAACTACAAGCTTGATACTTACTAATACTAATTTGATACTTACCACTACTAGTCTGACACCATAAAACTACAAGCTTGATACTTACTAATACTAATTTGATACTTACCACTATTAGTCTGACACCATAAAACTACAAGCTTGATACTTACTAAAACTAATTTGATACTTACCACTACTAGTCTGACACCATACAATTACTAGCTTGATACCACCACAAGTTTGATTCTTAAGAATACTAGTTTGAAACTTACCACTACTGGTTTGATACTTACCAATACTGGTTTGATACTTACCAATATTAGCTTGATACTTAAGAATACTAGTTTGATACTTACCACTCCTGGTTTGATACTTACCAATACCGATTAGACACCAGCAACTACTAATTTGACACTATACAGCTAGCTTGATACTCAGCACTACAAGTCTGACACCATACAACTACTAGCTTGATATTCACCACCACTGGTTATGGAACTTATGAAATATATTTGTGTATGTATGTATTTTACTCAGCGAGGCAGATTCGAATAAGCATTATGCTTTTTTCTGTATTGCATATATATATTTTGTACATTGTACCACTAAATCCACAATAATGAAATATTGTTAAAAAAAACTGTAATGTTAGTTTTATTGTCCACATTGAGGTTCATTTTTATTGATCAAATCGAATTTGTGTCATTTTTACTATGTTTGTTATTATAATGTTAATGATGTATAATGTAAATAAATATTTGTAAAGTGTGCTATTTATATCTATGTATCCTCTTGATAAAACTGAATTTATTTAAAAGGGTTAATTAAAAAGGACAGTACTAATTGTATTTGTAAATTAAGTTTGGACTAGTGTTGGTGTTTGGCTTTATAATTGCTCGATATCTTGAAACCTTAGGAATACGTAGGAGATATATTACTACGTATTTAAAAGACCCAGTTGTCCAAACTCTTTCAAAATATGGCTCTGTTAATGTCGCTGTACGTGTCCCCATACCACTTACCACCATTACCAGAGCTTGTTCGTCTTGTTGCTGTGTCATTCGTGGCATTCAACATGTTTTATACCCTTAGTGCACGTGCTTTTTTGTATATTCAAGGATCACGAGATTTTCGCATTTTGAAGATTCCCCCCACCGCGATGAGCAGTGAACGGGTATAATTCCAACATTATTGTTATGTTTAAGCAATGTATTTTGAATGGATATGGATTGAACATGTCATATATTTTTCGTTAAAATTCACCTTTCAAAGTGGTTAAATTTATTTTAGCTTTCAATTTACATACTTGATTGAGGAAAATTGATTTTATCCATTTACTTAAAGTAAATGAGTTTACATGTCTATTATAATTGTCAATTGTGATAAGAGCTTGATTATGATTGTTCTTAAAGGGACATATTGTGTTTTTTGGGATTTGGAATTATTTATTTTCTCACATTCATGAATACTATACACCAGAATATAAAGAAGTGTGTCCCTTGGCTAATCTCAAAGTTTAAACTTGAAGCATCTTGTAGTTCATTTTAGAACACCAAATATAGTTAAAAGGTTTATGTAAACATTCTAACGTCGGTATGTTTCTTCGTTGGTTTTGGAAAACTAAACGTTAAATTGTAGACAATTAATATGCCTCCTACTTATTCGGATGGTTTCAGCTAAAAAATATTGAGCCGTTTGAAGGCCATATACCAAAACAATGATCAAACTGCTATATAATTATACGCTCTATTTTTGATCATAACTTTTAAAACACATTTAGGTTGATCAGTTGCATACATAGAAGTAAATAACATTTATTATTATTGGACATTGATAAAGACAAAACAATTATATTGAGTTCTAGAGTTGTCGCCGGTCTAAATCGTATATGGGCGCATATATTAAACTGTTCGGTTTCAGACGTTCGGTAAATTAATGTTTCTATAGAATATTTGATGCTCAAAAACAATCACAAGTACGTGCAATCGTCTTTCATACATTATAAAGACAATATAAAACAATATAGCTGCGACAGGTTGACCGCCGAATTACCAATACAGAAAACAATACCAAAAATTAAAGCTGCAACAGGTTGATAGTATAATAACCATTACAGGAGTCGACTAAATTAACTCTATAGGCCTGGCAAAATTATCACCTCGATGACCACCTTCAAATATAAATAGAAAAACAAACGGCAGATTCAACTCTATTTTAGCGGTGGAAGGGTAGGGTTTTGGTTAAATTTAACAAAATTAATTATCCTTAAATTCTTTTAAGCGTAATAAACGTGACTGTAGGCCTACTGGTCGTAAATAGAATGATTGACAGGCATTCATAAAGGGAAATAACTCTGGTTTTAAATGTGTGATTACTTTCCTTTTATCTTTAGGCTTACTTATTTCTACAGCCAACCTTGGTCGGTGCCATGATAACGAAATTTATTTCAGATCGAAATAAATTTTAGTATATTAACAATGTTTCATATAATAAAAAAATAGCATAATGCCCCTTTAAAATAAATTGATCTCTTTTAATGAATTCAGGAAAATAAGTATCATTAAGTGAAAACATTAAGGTTACCCATTGATAGTATTATAATTAGATTCTTGAGATTCATTAATCTATCAACATTCAAATCATTATACGAAAGAGTGTCGCAGTCCGGCTTTCGTAGAAGAAGAATTTAGCTTTGTATTCAGAAAAGTAGCAGTAGCCTATTTCTGTTAACAGGTCATTTTCACTGGGTTACTGTCTCATGTTTATCCCATTGACTTTGAATGTTGACCACGTGGATTGCAATTTAAATAGTTACATATTGATTTTCACATTGAGATCAAGTGCTTTATTTTCATAGAGGTTAAATAACTATGTGGTTCAAGGTATGACCTATAAGCGTATCGGGTTTACAGAACATATCAAGAATTTGAATTAGTTTGAGGTATTTTAGCAAAAATATTTAAATAGCAATGGCTATCGTAATACGCCCACAATTATAATGGTAACCAAGTCGTCAGTAAATGGAATATTTCGAGAGTAAGTTTTTTTTATACTACTTTACTTATTTAACAGCTTTCGTACTGTGTCTTTTTACAGAGGCATACTTTTCCCTATTATGATGACAATACTGAGTTTTCAAAATATAACCCTCACCGCTCACGGTTTTAGATTCCGCAATACTTATTTTCCTGTGGATCCATCCGATGTCTGAACTGTCATTTTTTCTAAACAATTGCAGGTTCGTCTATTTTTGTCACCAACTGCCGACGGTAGTGTGGAGCCAATCAAATCTAGCTTCTACCTTGTCCAGCAGGACATTCTGGGACTTATCTGGAACCGGTGAGAGTTGAGCCACTGTCGAATTATAGGGCACATCTAATACGAGAATTCTAAACTTCTCCTCGCTAAATAATTCTGATTTACTATTCAGAAGATTTTCACTTTTAGACATTTCAGTTGCCATTTTTTCTAGCACGTGGGTGACGTTATAGGCACGCATTAAAGGGACACAACTCTTGCAAGTTATGACCAATATTTTATTTATTGAACTTGTCCTGTTTCGTTTTATTAATTTATGTATTTTGTATTACGGTTCTGATCGTTTGTACATGGTATTTATTTTATTCCAGATTTTACCATAAAACTATAGTTTCGATTTCCCTAACAGGTCCAAATTATAACTAAAACATTAAAATTTCCGGATTTTTTCAGAAACCTTTAGTTTCGTTTAGCAAGTCGTTTTTGTGGAGTTGGGCTGATGGAGTTGGGCAATACGGCAAAACGAACCCACCGTGGAGACAACAACTTTCTATCGTGTCCACAATCAATACAAATTGAACGTGTTTTCAAGAACTAGGGCAATAACTCAAAGCAAATATTTTCCGATTTGTCGGATTTTCTTCATTAGGTGATAACACATATCGACACCAAATGTTAGCAAAATCCATCAAGTACGAGCTCTCTATCGTGTACACAACACATTTTCATAATAAAGTGAACGAGTAAAAAGGACAATGACTCATATCAAATATTTTTCGATTTGTCTAATTTTCAATAGGGTTCTTCCTTGGGTGTTTGCACACACTCACACCAAATTCATCAGGATATCAGCTTTCTATCATGTTTACAACAATTGTTGCCTTAAATATATTTCCAAACCAAATTTGTTGGGGGCTACAAGTCAACAAATTATTGTCATTATCAAACTTGACCACGATCTCAATAATATAAATAAATCCACATCAGGTTTCATCATGTTCAGATATACATTGTGGCCTCTACCAACATTTACTTAATCAAGGGCCAAAATTAAAAAACGTTTTCGAAATTTAATAACAATCAAATCGGATAATCCGTTAATCACATATTTTGGTTGAAATAAATGTGGGTCATTTTAATATGGCGGCTGACAAGTTACATCCGGTTCGAATTTTTTCATAGATATGCACACGTATGAATGATTCTAACTTATAGAAAGAATAAATTTTCAAATATGGCGTTTCCAGGTAGTCAGTTGGTGCTTTCAGCTAGTCATATGATGCTCCCAGTGAGTGAAATGGTGCTTCCAGCCCAGTCAGATGATGATACCAGTAAGTTAGGTGTTGCTTCCAGCTAGTCAGATAATGCTTCAGCGATTCAGATCTTGACAGCTAGTTAGATGGTGCTTCCAGCTATACAGAAGATGCTCCCAGCAAGTCAGATCATGCTCTCAGTGAGTTAGATGATGCTTCAAATTTTCTAAGATGGGGCTTAAAATTTTGTGATTCACTGAGTTCACTTTGTGACCCAGTTAAAGCAGTACTAATAGTAATAATAGTAGAAGTATATTGACGTGTTACAGCAATATACAATTAAAATTCACAAGACGAAATTATTCCTGTCCAGCCATGATAAATTACGAGACAAGACATTCTTAAAATATAAAAATGATGTTATTTAAAAACATATAAATGATAACTTCTATAAAGATAATATATATACTGAACAGAAAAAGAAACGTCGCATAAGGAAGTGAATGTTATTCTCATGTCAGTAATGCCTTACGATACATGTCACAAAACAACCACCTTAAGCATTGTTATCTTAAGTGTTATTGCAATGTCATATCGATGGTCGGCATATATTCTGTAAATAAAGTGATACAAACTGTTTACAGATGCCATTGGAATCTGCGTCCAGACCCAGAGGAAAACTGAAATGAGATTTGTAACATTTCTATGAAGCGTCTAGATCTGGTTTAGACGTCTGAATTTCATCTCACAATTGTCCTATCGAGTTTAAGTCCGGACTGACTGAAGGCCAATACATTACTGTAATGTTATTCCGTTTGAGGAAGGTCCTGGTGACTATGACAGTGCGTGGACGGGCGTTCTGGTGCTGGAAGATGTGCTTTCGGAGTCTTGCAAATTGGGGTAAAACCTAAGGTCGGAGACCTGTCTGGAGCAATATTCTGGAAGGTCCAAGTTTCTGATTTAAACCGTGGTTATTTTTATATAGAACCCTGGCACATGTTGCAACTTGCTCCCATGACCAAATAACATTTGTTCAATATGCATTTACACCCGATTTATAATTTACAGTGGGTAAGCTTATATGAAATATTGATGTTCCTTTAAAATTTCATGAATGGCTTTGGCACTTTTTTTTGCTATTTTTCCATCAGCTAGGATCACAATTTATTAACCTTATCGAAGTTAAAGACAATTTTTTACCGACATTCCTTAATATGAACAAGAAAAATCCATAATTATATGGTAATCAGTAGCACAGTTTCTTTTTATTTTAAACATCTGTAGCTGATACAAACACTTCTCTAATGGTAACAGGTAGGCTTGATCTAGGACTGATGAATATAAATCGCGAAGAGAAGTCCACGTCTGGTTGGTTACATGAGGTTAAGTGGTACTCGTACAATCTCCATGTTCGATTATCCTTATAACAAACGACAGAATCATGAAATGTTTCAAGATTACATTCTCCATTATCGTTTAATTTTAATTGGAAACCTATTAGTCTGTTGATGGACACTGAAAGAAAGAAAACATTTCTGTATAATTTGATATTTTCAAATACTTTTAAGCAGAAACAAAAACGAGATACTTTATAACTTTTTTAAAGAGTTTTTTTTTCCCGGAAATTTTCTATTTCACCATATTTGAACCTATCGTGATTAATAATGTCTATATCGCGATACACAAAAATCCCATATCGCCCAACTCTATAATAAGATACCCATTCATTTCTGTAACACAAACAAACCTACTGTAGTGTCCCGAATTTTTGTTATAAATAACGATAGATGTGAAGTTGTATATTTTCTCCAGGTCAACACACCACCATTCCAGAGTACTCTCTCTAGTACGAGTTAGACTACTCAAATCACCATCAACAGCTCTGCAACCTTTTTCATTCTTAAATACACTGCTCATCAGGGCTGGTTTATTAAACGCGATGTTGGAAACAAATTTATCTGAAATAGTCACAAACCCTTCTTTTTCAGCTTAAGTGTCTTTCAATTTCAAATTGGATCGATTATTCTCTATTGGGCAGAAATTATGTCCATGGCTATCTGTACATACACCTATCCTGCACATATAAAGGACTGTGCTATTAGTCCTTCCAAACATACGTAACTTGATTCGGAAATTAAAGCTAATAAACAACTTTTAATGATTGTTTCTTGAGTTCTAGTTCATGTTTTGCAGACAGGATAGAACATCAAGTTTTCGTTATGAAAGGTAATGAGGATAGCCAAAAGTAGGATATAATTAGACTATTATGTCTCTTTAATACAAATTAATTTGCCTGATATGCCAAATTCCATGAAAACATTTCATAAGATAAATCACATTTAATGTGATACCGAGACAATGAGTTTTAGATGCTTAGAGGTGCCGTTCTAAAGAATTCGACTGGAGATTTTTTTTTTTTAATAAGATTGATAACCTTTATGAAATTCTTTTAAATGTGGAAGCAAAACAACAATATAGGTATAACTAGTTAACCACGCGGAAGAGGGATTTCATGAATAATATACATAGAAATTGGCATCTTCAATATCATCTACATATACGTTCTCAAGGGACATCCTTACATAAGTAGCTTGCCAGGCATGGTAACACGCGCCCATTACCAGTTGTCAGAAATAATAACAAAGTCTGTAGTGGCTTAATGAATTTTCAAGATAAAAATTGTAGTCTATATTGTGCCTAAAAGCCAAATTTTACATGATTTTACTAAGTCAAGGGCAATAACTCTCATCCAATTATTACCAATTTCGGACCTGACCGAAATCTCATCAATATATACATGCATACTCAGTTTCATCAAGATCGGATAAAATTTGTAGCCTTTATCATGCATACAAGCCAAATCTAACGCGTTTTACTAAGTCAAGGGCAATCTCTCTGAAACCATACGATCATTACCAATTTTAAACTTGATCGAGATCTCATCAATATATACATGTATACCAAGTTTTATCAAGATTAGATAAAAGCTGTAGTCTCTATCGAGCTTACAAGACATGTGTCGGACAGGGGCGACGACAACATCAATTGGCATAATCATAATCAATAGTAGTAGCGGAAGCGTAATTGATGGTACTGGTTCAATTTGACACTTTTGTACCACGTCCTATGCTAAAAAATCGACAGGCGCACACAAATCAGAGTATAAGATGATCTGTCAATCATTGTATCCAGTGAAGTGAGCACGATATAAAGGCATTGTAAAGTGATTTTTTAGCTGTAATGTATGAAGGTGATACTGTTGCAAATACATACACAAGAAAGAAAGCTAGAAAACCTTGCGAACAACCTTGAATCTCAAACAATAGTCAAACATAAACCCCCAAACTTCAAGTTGATGCATAAAAATGATTGTTAAAGTTACCTGGTGACATATACGTTACCATACCAATGTCCGTGGTAGAGGTTTCACAAGCTGGAAATGATTCAAATAAATAACACATCTTTCGAGAACCATGATAGGCAACCGCAATGCATACCTCATCATCAAAACAAGAATAAATACACCGTGTTCGAGATATAACGACATATTCATGATAAAAATTAGCGAAGTTTTTATCTTCTACGTAAGAAGTGAAAAACCTGTGACAATCAAAACTATTCCATAAAATGATGAAACACAGACATATAGTTAGAATATTATAGTAAGATATCTTTTTCTTAAGCCCAAAATATAATAATTCGGTCATGGTTTTGCAATGCAAACTCAAACCTTCGTTATCCAAACGTTAAGAAGTGTTTTTAAAAATATTTATAGTCTTATTGTGTAACGTTTCGAATAGTAGCGTGCTTTTTAAAGAGAGGACTAAGGCGTGACAAAATATTCTATGAAAAATGCTTTAAAGAGAGAGGACATCCGAATCTTAATTTATACAAGACAATATTGCTTCAAAGAAAAAAGAACAGAGAACGAACAAGATTA
The DNA here is from genome assembly GCF_000327385.1 of Lottia gigantea. Taxonomy (NCBI): domain Eukaryota; kingdom Metazoa; phylum Mollusca; class Gastropoda; family Lottiidae; genus Lottia; species Lottia gigantea. The sequence goes on from NW_008708301.1 coordinate 2,188,812, forward strand.
TCGGTATAAATTTCACATTAATGTAACATGATCAGATCTGATGTTTCGTGAAAAGATACATTCTCAAACGGTGTGCCAAATTTGGAAACAGGATGAGATATATACACATTCAACACTTGATTGGCCCAGAAAATAGGGAATTGGTTCGAGAGTGGGAAGTCAGAGAGTGGACCACTGTTTTAGACAGACCTCGAACAATGTAAACAATGTAATTATTATCACCATTAGATGTTCCCTTTTAATAATTTGATGCTTAATATTAGATTTAAATATATGTTTGACTAAAGGGGATTTCAAAAATAAAAATTGATCAAAGGAAAGGCACCAGTCAGCTGGTCCATAGCAACACCTCTTGTCATTGTTCTCTCCCGAATTATTCGTACCCATTTACTGCTGGGTCGACTGGAATATTGAGGAAATATATCAAACGTTTACAAGTGGACCTCGGTTATAGAACCCAAGGCCACCATTAAATAGAAGCATACAACGGACACGTATTTCATCGGGATTTATCATCTACAAATTGCCGGCCAACCTTTTTACAATCAATTTAATAGGGTTTCTTTAACGAGTTATTGATTTAGGTAACGGTTTCAAGATTTTGTAATTTAATTTTAATAAGGTGTAATAATTTTAGTGAGGTGCATGTCTGGGTTTAACAAGATGTTTTTCACAATAAGATGTACAAGTAAGATCATAAACACCTTGAATATTTTATACAAAATAGATGTTGAAAAGCACACATACTTGCAGCTTGGGAATTAAAAGATAAACTTCAAAGAGCACGAAAGCAAACTAGATACTATGACATATCTATGCCTCTGATGAAAATGTGAGAAAATGATACTTGAAATCCGTTAGATGTGCAGTTGTCTTTTGAAGTCGGTCTTGCATCGCAACGCGATGAGGAAGTATCATAATGAAAAGTGGTATCAGGTAAATATTCGAGAAATAATTTTTGATTTCATGCCAGTCGATATTTTGTCTGTAAACGTAAAGTGGTAAATGAAATGAAATTGAGTTTTACGTCGGGAGAAAACGGGTTCTCTGTGAGCTAGGAAAGTGGTTTCATAGAGATTCATATATATATATATATATACATACTAACCTCACACTGCTTTAAGGCGAAGTTAAAAAACTTTTTAAGTAAGTGATAATAATTTCCCCCTATTAAAAAAATCGTTTGCTTTGGAAATATCAACGAAAAACTACATAAACCTACCCTTTCTTGGTAAGAACTCATGTCTGTTATGCAATTTTGATAATTTTCTTATAGATAATGTTTCTGAAAATATTGTCATATAATGTTGAAAATATTGCATGTTGCAATAAGAATCTTATTAAAAGCAAATGTTAATAAGTGAATGCAATACAGACGCCCGACGTTGTAAAAATGTAAATTTGGGATTGCTATAAAATCAAAAGTTATTGTTTTTCAAACAATGTCAGCATACTCATAGATAGCTTAGGTCAAGGATGTTGTTACAATTTCAATTTAGAAGAAAGAAAACTCGGGGTCAATTGGTCTGCAGAAAACCACCCGATCCAGTATCAGCATTTAGAAAATGCCTATAATTGAATGTTTAGCTTGTTCGAAAGAGGATATTATGTATATTATTAGCCTATTTTTAAAAAAAAACTGTGTAAGATTAAGGTGTGGCAGGGGTCAAATCAGTTCAAATGCATTATAATCTGGAAAAATGCAATTCGAATACATTCGTTTGCAATGATATGCTGTTAATGTATTTGCTTTTACACTCAATATTGGTTGAGTAGGCAGATGAAAGTCGATTAACTCCTTCCCAGACGAGTAAAAGCGCTCATGTTGTTAAAAAAGCATCTTCAGTTCTCACTATCCCGGACTATCCGGTAAAAATGCGTTTATATGAATAGATCCGGGATCATGGCTTCTCGTACTGGCTTGCTTTCCATATAAATAAGTAAATCCATAGAAAGTGACTATAGTGAGTCATCACCCTTCACATAATATGTTACAAAAAAATTCAATGCTCACTGACAATGTAAATGTTTATATTTTAGTAAATTGTGTGAATTTTAGAGTTGTGTTTTTCCGGTTCTGGAATCGATAAAATAAAAATCCGTCCAAGCAAAACAATACCGTTAATCACAAATCTCGTTCAAAGCATGACAAAATCAAGAGTAAAAGTATTATAGTAGTGGACTCCTCCACAGAGAAGTACCATCAGGTGATTCGAAATTATATATTTTCATGGCTCAAAAATAAGTACGTCACTGAATTCATTAGTACTTACTTGTGTATTGAGTATTACGGTTATATGGACTCACTCCACTAAAACATTTTATGCAAATGATTGTATAGGAATGTAGTCCAGGCTATTTTTAGAAATCTTCTTTCTCTCTCCCTTTTGGGGTTTTTGCCTGCCTATTTTTGGGTAAAATTTGGTCTAGATTTGGAATTTGATGTCTGAAATTGCATTATCTTTCAGATTTGGTGAGATGATGAGAGACTTAAAGGCGGAAGGCTAATTCTAAAAATAGTCGTTTTGTGAAGTGCCAAACTCTAGCGGATGAGTATAACCGGTAGTAGTCTACTTTCAATTTTAGTAGCTCAAAATTTTCATGGTCATCATATAATGAATTTTTTAGGAGACATTGAGAATTGGTCAGGCTTTCATTCGACATATTGGAAAGCTTTCAACGAGATTTCTGGAAAAAGTTATAGAAGGTTGAATTTCGTGTTTTAACATGGGAAGAGATGGCAAATGAATTAGTGGAGTGAGTCCATATACAACAATAGACTGAAAGTTGTATATTTTTTTTCCAGATCGACACACCACCATTCTAGTTCTGACTGTTTTGTATTGACAAACCCATCGTGTCTACCGTCAACACCTTCCCATGCTGCCCCATCCATACTATAAACACTGCTCATATTAGCAGGCTTATTTAAAGCAATGTTCTCTATGAAGGCATCTGAAATATTCAATTTACCAAATCATACAGGCCTATAAACAAGTAACAATTTGAAAGTTTTGGACAAATTCCTTCCTTATGTATCGAATTACTTGCATTAGGACTTGTACTGTATCAACTAGTATAATCTCTATACATCATAATGTTTGTTATTATGTAAGTATGTAAGTATATATCATCCATAAAATGTGTCGTTTCCACTATCCACAATTGCGATCAAACGCCCACAACCTTAGCCCACAACATACTCATGCGAAATTAAATTTTCTTCAATGGCGTTGATAAAAAAAACCCAATCGAACCCCACAACAGTTAGAATCTGATTTCTGACGAAGGCAGACAGCAGAAAATGTAAGTGAACAGTGGACTGAATTATAGACATTTTAATTTGTTAATAATTTGTCCGAGTGTCATTCAAATTGCGTCAATTATGAATGTATGTGATTATAAGAAATAACAGATTTTGTCTGGTGGTGGGATGTAGATTTTACGACCCTGGAACTGTTTCCTAACTTAATAAGTGACCGACAGCCTAAAAAGGTTGACAAGCGCTATTTTACCACGAATTATAAGTCAAATTAGGTCAAAACAAAGATCATCAACAACACAGGAATAGACACATCCCACTCTACCTGTTACTTCGTCTTGACGATAATATCCCGATATTAGTTTATCTTTTAAATATGAGGTGAAAATCTTTGATGAAATTTCAAAACTCTTAGAAATAAACAAATTAAATGCGACTTTCCTGAATAATGGACACATTTTTCTCTTATTTTCATCCCCGTGACTGATTGAACATAAACGTCGTAATAATTAAAAGTTTTTATAACAAATAGTAAGGAATAATTTACGAAAATTGTGTATATTGCACCTTTACTAATGATTATTGTTTATTAATCATAGACGAAAATTGTTTCAATAACCAAAGATTATTTTTATTTGTTGTATTAGTGATAATGTTATAGGGGGTTGAATGTTTCATCACCATCTTTAATGATTAACTATACGTATAAAAACAATTAATATAACATAACATTATGCACAATTAAAACAAATACTGGCTCCTGGTATTATACAAATATAATACATACGATGATCCAATTAAATATTGCGTCTACACAAATGGATACAGGACTGTTGTGTAATAGAAATTATTACAAATGCTCAGTAGTTGATACTATATATATTGGATACAAATAAACTACGCTACTTCAGTTAATAAGCTTATCCTAGTAGAAAGGGGTTTCCAACCACTCGGAAGGCAAGTGTTCTGTACAATAATTAATCTATCCTTAATCTACAAAGTTACAAAACTCTAGTTAAAAACCAGACTATACATAATGACAAATAGATAAATAATTACAAACATATATAGTCTTTGAAATGAAGACTTTACTAAATATAACTTAAACGAATAATGCCTTAGTTAAAACTATTACTTGATATATTCAATCTCGAGATAAAAGTTGGTGCACTATATCCTACGAATGAAAACATTCTTTTATTTGCTAACAGTTGCTTACAGTCGTTAAAAATGTCCCTATAATGGTTATGTTAATCAAATAAAATGCACACGCAGAATTGTGTACTGATCTGAAGCTTGTATTCAAGTTACAATACATCGAGATACATAACACCTAATTGGAGTTAAGGCTATTTTTCCATCAGCCAGGATCACAAACAATTTATTAACCTTATCGAAGTTAAAACCCATTAGTACAGACATTCTTTGTTACATTTCACTTCATCTGAACAAAGCTACCATATAGTCATTATAGAATTATGTTCTATCGATTTATTAAGACATTTAATAGAATTAATAATGACATCACAGAGCATTATTTTCTTACAGCCACAAAAGATGTTTTAATATTCAGAAAAAATGCTTTGTAAATTTCTCATTCCCAGTGAAAAATATCCATAATTATTTATCGGCTGCTAAGTAATGTAAAGTCAATGCAAGCCCCACGGGAATCAAGGATCAGGTGTGGGATAACCTTGTCGAGCAATTCCTGGAATATGATGGGGTGCACACATTGAAATGAGGCATATCCGGGGATGTCTTCATTCTCAGGTTCCTGCATTGAACGGTTGAAGTTACCATACTGTCTGCATGCAAGCGATGGGCGTATCCAATGCCGTTTCTTGGCTTGTCTTTTCTAACGGCCACGGAAAACCAATAATCCCACAAGAGATAAGTCTTCATCCGAGGATTATTTTTCAACGTTGATGATACACGTTGGTTTGCGTACATGTCAGCTAGTGTTGGCGGATGAGTCGCAAGATAGTCTGTTTGATCTACGATATCGGTGTGGAAAATCATGAAGTGTGACGCGGTATTTAGTATGTTTGTTGACAAACCTTATGTGTTATATTGTCTCTTTAAACTTCACAACACAGACACAGACAAAATGCACTCAACATGGAAATCAAATTAGATTACCAGTTATAATCGACGTGCACTGGATTTCTAAACGATTTTCTGATGACTTGCTGCACGGTCACGTTTCAAATTGGGATGAAATTCAACTCTCTTGGATAAGTCCTAGTAAAGACTGAATAAACCACAATTATTTTCTCCGGTCCGTGTGCAAGAGGTATTTTATCAGAATATTTCTCAACCAGGTATTAGCAACGGCATTGGTTACTCAATAACACGACGATTTATCCCATAGTAAAACATAAACCGACATGAAACGACCAATGAAAACGTATAACGACCAAAAACCAAGTAGAAAAACGGTCAGGAACGCATGATAATCAGGCCGAACGTGTACTTCTTTTTTATAAAATGTGTATTTAGATTTGGGAGAATTGCAATATTATTGACCTGTTATTGGAAGATGGTTTTCATATTTCCCAGTTGAGTGCATTTCGTCTGTGATATAACGCACTTAAACCACGGCTATATAATTCCATTTGGTGTGTAACATTTTTAATAAATTGTAATTGTTATATTGTGTTGTGAAGTTTAAAGAGACACTATTAAACATTAGGTTTGTAAAAAGTCAACAAATATTTTTTTTCTCAAATTGTCTAAAAGCGCGTAATTCTTAATATCTCGCAGAAGTCTTTTGGAATAACCCCTCTCCCTTAATTTTACAAATACAGGCGGATTCAAATTCCCTGTTGAGTGCAAATTCAATGAAATCTTAGAATTTGAGATTGAATTATTCCAGAAACTTAGAAACACAATATTGGTACCGACGATTATGGACAGGAGCCCCCCCCCCCCCCCCCGCCCCCTAATTTGCCTCATAAAGAGCTTACACGTATGTTTAAAAAAAGAAACAGGAAAATAATAATTGACATAGGAGTATTCTAAAAATATCAAGAAAGTTTCACTTTAATTTTTCATGATTTTGAGTAATTTATTGAATTCTCCCAAATGCATGTTTTTGTTTAAATTGTTTACTTGTTTGGCCTAATAAGCTTGTTTAGAATTTATCTCAAAATAGTATGAGTTATTGCCCTTGTTTCAATGTTTAACTCGTAGATTTTGACAAAACTTGGTAATAAGGATCTCGACGAAACTGTGTGAGTGTTTGTTATCTCCCACGGAGAAACCCTACAAAATAATTTATCAATTTTTAGCTTGTAAACACTCTAGAATATTTGATGGATTTTGACAAAACTTGATGTGAACGTTTGTAATCACCAAAGGATGAACCCATATTAAAAACAGAAAAATCAGAAAATATTTGATGTGAGTTATTGTCCTTGTTTTTAATATTTTGTTTAGCACTAACACTCTAGAATACACTATTCTTAATGGATTTAGAAGAAATTTTGTGAAATAGCTTATTACACCCTAGGATGAATAAATGAAAAAACTTCGAAAAATATTTAATATGAGTTATTGCCCTTGTTCTTTCAGATTTTGTGAGATTTGCATGCGGAAGAATAATTCGAAAACTAGTCGTTTTGTGAACAGTGACAGTCAAGCGGATGTTGATATAATGTCGTGGTCATGATACATGTATATTGAATTTTTGAACAGAAACTAAGTATTGGCCTGTCATTCTTGTGACCAATACGAAAGTTTTCAACGATATTTCTGGAAAAAGCTATACAAGGTTGAATGTAGTGATTTAACATGGAAAGAGGTGGCATACAAGAGTCCATATAGAGAGCAAGCCAGCCCGAGAAGCAGGGCTAGTAGGCCCAGCCTGGTATTCATTTTTATCGGATAGCCTGGGAGGCCAAGTCACGGTGCATGCGCCAAGCATATTTTAATTTAACCCACATGGCTTTCACAAAAGTAAACAAGATAAAACTTCCCTGTACAGAAGATGATTTCACAGCATTTTAAATCCCAGAAAGGAGTTAATTGAGTGTCTATCTTCCATGAAGTGTAAAATCACAAATGGCTTCGACAGATAACGTCTGGTATTTTTTCTGGACAATGATTATAATGCATTTAAACCAAATAATTTACCCACAACCCATAACCTTTGTTTTATTTAGGCCAATAATATACCGTTCATCAGTGTTCCTCTTTCTAACAGGCTAATGATTCAATTGTTAATATAAAGTAGGCTGGAAAAGTAGGGATAACATGATTACATGAAACCTGGCTCTCTATCCATATAAATACGTTTAAGTAGTTCCAAAGAAAGTAACTGTAGTGAGTTTTCACCCTTTATAAATATAATTTATTTTTATTTCGCTCACAGGCACTGTAAATATTGATATTTTGGAATTCTAGAATTGTAGAATATCTGGTGAATATACTAAATTAAATCATCAGAAAAGGAGCAGTCATCCTTGGTCCACTATAGAAGTGGTTCAAGCAAGGCAGAAAATGCCTCAACGATGAACCACATCCTAGTGCACATTTTTCAGAAAACATGACCCTCTATGAATGTCTTTTTAGGGTGGCTGCAGAAAATTTCTTCTTGATCGGCATCGCTAACAAAAGTGTGTAATCCCAGAAAGGTTCTATATAGAGTAACAAATGAATACACTCGACTTGGTCTTTCACAGTGGGGTTTACAAATTTTCAGCCAACGTTCGTATATATTTGTTGAAACAAGTAAAAGGTAAACTTAATAAATAAAAAAAAAAGAATAAATACATTAGTGCTTTCAAAAGCTGTTAATTTTTCATTAGCAGAGATAATAACAATCATTCGGAAAACTTCAGAAATAGAGTGTCCGAGAAATTAAAATGAACTACGTATCAGGCAGTTTCAAAGACTCACAGGGCATAAAATCATCTATATTATATTATACATATATTAATTTTAACTTTATTTATGGGGGAGTATTTGACAGCTTAAAAAATACTTGTGTCTATGTGCACAGATTTATCAAATTCTGTTGAGATCTTAATCTCTTTCATGGATTTTCCATTAATTTCTATGAGGGAATAATACTTGTTTAAAAACTTCATTTGCTTATACTTTTACTACAACCAATAGTGACAAACAGTGTCGAAAAAACATGTCATTGTTAGTATATTAAAGTATCCAATACTTGCTTTTTTAAGTCCATCACTAAAAACTTCGAATTAAAGATTCAGAATCTGATTAACATGCCGATCTAATGCAGGTTACTTAAAAAGGTTACATCACTTATACTTCACAAAAATGCAGTGGCGACTTATATATCAAACCATAAAATTCTAAAAGAAAAAAAATTTGTTTCAAATTTATGTCAAGTATTTGTTGGCAAGATGTTTGTACCATTCCGAGCTTGGTATATCATTTGATAACATTTGACATAAAATCAAAACCAAACCGGTATTAGCAAAAAGACGCGATTTTAAATCATTTTGACAAAAAGAATCGTATTAAGCTGTTTTCGCGATGATAAACAAAGCTCATTGATAATGACAGCGATTTCAGAATACTTTTATTAAACAACCTTTATATCAGTCTACAAGAGTCGCTTACATATCTTGAAACACAGTTAAATAAGTATGTATTTACAATGCTAAAGGTAGCATTTACATTTTTATGCAATGTGTCAAAATACCACCATCTCTCTAAAATTCAAAGCTTTGCTGGATCTTGGACTGATGAATATAAATCGTGAAGAGAAACTGACTCCTGGTTGGTTACATGATGTTATATTATAAGCGTCATGTGCAGTTGTTCCAGTATCTTTGTAACAAAGTGTTGTTCCATTAAACGTTTCAAAATTACAGTGTCCAGTGGAGCTCAACCTCAACTCAAAACCTATGATTCTATTTATGCTGCCTAAAATATAGTACATACATTAAAAAAATTCATGTTATTGCCAGAATCAAAATTGATAATACTATATTATGTATACTGAAGTCTAATTCAAAGATACGAAGAAAAATCCTTGTCTCCATAATACAAAACTGGAAGACCACAAGGATAGAGGCAAAAAGGAACAAGCCGGTTGTTTGTCAATAGTGATAAATTTCAAAATTGACATATTTTCACACCAAATTATCTATCAATTTCTTTCAAGGATTGTAGGTCACTTATGGGCTGAAACGGATTAGTGTAGCAGCTCATGTACCGAGGAAACCATGTATAAAACTCACATTTCAGGAAAGGTCCTCCTCATAGAACAAACATGGTTAAACCCAGACTTTTCAAATATTCAGCTGCACATAATCAGAAAAAAAAACGTAGGTGTATCAGAAAAAATGAAGTTTTATCACAAAAGCCGGGAGTGTATCCAAAAAGCGGAGGTGTTTCAAATAATATCGGATATCGGATGATGATAAACTGAACATTTAAAGGATCGAGAAAAAGTATAAATACATTTATTACAAATTCATTGGTTCTTACTTGAGTATCCAGTATTCCTGTTATATACAACAATAGACTGAAAGTAATATATTTTCTCCAGATCGACACACCACCATTCTAGTTCTGAGTGTTTTGTATGGAGAGTCCCATTGTGTATACCGTCAACTCCTCTACATGCTGCTGCTTTACTACTAAATACACTGCTCATGATGACAGGCTTATTTAAAGCGATGTTATCTATGAAGGAATCTGAAGTATCCAATTAACAAAATCATAAAAACATGCGTCCGTTTTCAATACACGATTGGCCGTTTCTTGGTGTCATGCTATGGTTTGGACACGCCCGGATATGATTGTTTCGTTTGAGTTCCCTATTGGATCTCCATCTGACACGGCGATCACGATCGTATTCCATGAATTCGTGGTTGGTGATAGGTATTTTGGATATGGATGTATCATTCCTGTCTGTTCTTAGTGCCCAATTGAGCTATCAATACCGCGTTCAAAGACGCCAAACGGATAATTAGAGCTATCTATTGTGGAAATTATGTTCAGATTTTCTTAACATTTCTACATACGAAGATAATTACAAAAAGGTTTATCAAGTATAATAGAGAAAATTCGCCAATTATTACCGAATTTCTACGGAAGTGTCGTTGATTTAAGTCATCATTGATGTTGAGTAAGTCAGTTAGGACAATCTGGCACTTACAGATAGGTGTCGATGCATTCGTCAATAACCGATGGCCTCCAGCCCCACTGCGGTGTTTTATTCCACTATCGATATTCTAATGCAATCGTAGTTTTAATCGTGGACTTATCGTATCGCGGTGATCCTGTCCGATCTTATCAGGTCATGAGGTCGTGGCAATCGTGTTTATCGCAGAAACTATTCGCCGAACGATTACAATCGCCGTCTTAATCAAGGTAATGTTATCAGACCATGAAGTCAGTCGTGGCCATCGTGTTAATCGTAGGTAGTGTTCAAAAAAATTTTCTACGATCAACACGACCAATTATCAATCATCATTGTATCGTTTATATTATATATATATTTCATCGTAACAATCCGCGACTGACTACATCTAATCGAGCTTCCAAATGTGATGATTGGGGTCGATCTCAAACAAACATTTAATCGTGGACAAAATCGGAACAATCCTATCGAAATCCATATGATGGTGTGTGAATGGAAACAGGCCGCCTACGAGACCATATATCGTACTAAAATTGAAGACGATCCCGATTGACAATGGATCGTGTTGATCGTAGAAATCTTTTGAACCCTAAAAAAGTTTCCAATATTAACACGATAACCACAACCGACCTGAAGATCTGAAAGGATAACCACGATTTGCGCACGATTACGACCATGATTTCCACCGTGCGGCGAAAGGTGATGAGAGGAACCTAGCATTTCATTTAGACTCGCATCGTATCGACTATAGCAGAAACTATTTCAATAAAACCTGAGTTAAATTCTTTACCAAGAGGTACAATTCAAATTAGGCCAGGACAGGGCAGTCAATTGTTAACTGCCGATTGGGGCAGATTGTTTGAAATGTAAGCAAACAGAAAGTCACATTTCCCAACTGTAAAAGTTAAATAGGTTTACCTTTGGGTAAAAAAGTTTTCATACCAACATGTGTAACAGGCGTGTCAGGATAACATTTTGGGAATGTATCATAGAAATAACACATCTGACGAGAATTATGATATGCCACTCCAAAACAAAGATCATCAACAACACAGGAATAGACACACCCCACTCTACCGGTTACTTCGTCTTGACGATAATATCCCGATATTAGTTTATCTTTTAAATATGAGGTGAAAATCTTTGATGAAATTCCAAAACTTTCAGAAATAAACAAAATAAATGCGGCTTTTCTGATTAATGAGAACATTTTTCTCTTATTTTCAAACCTGCGACTGAAACGTAAACATCGTAACTACATAAGTAGTCAGTAAACATTGCTATTCAGTAGTAACTCTAGACACAATTTATTTTAAATAGTTAATGTCCTCCTGTAAAGTTTATTGTTTTGTAAGTATAGACATAGATTGTTCCAACAACAAAAGATAAATGTTATTTGTATGTATTTTGTCTTCGTAAAAAAAATTGTAAAGGGTATAATCGACGTACACTGGCAAAAAGGATTTGCCGCATGGTGACATTTTAAGTTTACCTTTACCTCCTGGGAATTTTGATATACTGATTTGAACTCCTACTAATAACAGTCCAATTAAGAACATTTATTTCCTCCGTATGAAAGAGAAATTTTATATATTTCTCAACCAGTCAAGCAAATCACATTTCTGTTATGATTTAATGCTAAGTCTGAACGACATTGTAAACGGTACTACCAATTTTCATTACATTACTCACCTTTCATGATATATACGGCATCTAATTTAAAATTGAACAGTTTGCATTCACAAATATTTTACTCTATCAGATGATAATTTCACTTGATGGTTGAACTTTATTTTTAAAGAATTGTTGCGATCAGAGAGATAATCTTTGAGTAACCTGGTCCCGGTTTTTACCATGCCAGACTCTATCAAATGCCTTACCTACAATATATAAAAATTCGGCCTTAATTTAAGTCCTTTTTCGAGCTCGTCACATATTTGATGATAAATTTCGACTAGTTGGTAAGTATACCTGATTCTAAAACCAGAATGTATAAGGACAATTATATCATTTGAAACAAAGAAGTCACCCTTTTCTGATCGGGTCGAATTACATGGCGATGAAACTCGGCCCTTGGTGGTGTGAGTTACTCGATCTTCTTCATTCTTTCAAACTCGCTCTGATCATGGTAATTCTTATTGATTGGTAGTCGAATGCGAAATTCAGAAGTGACAAACTTTCTGAATTCAGACAATGAACCAGGTGTGTTGGAATGGGGTAATTTAGAGGAGATTGCTTCTGCTAAGCTATTCGGATCAGGATTTTGGACGAATAGTCATTCCAATTTACTCTCTAAAAGAAAGTAGCGATATCTGGAAGATGCCAGATAGTTAGTTTTTAAACTTTGTATGTCGGACGTGATATGCGTAATGGGATTCAAAGGGGGAAGTGATCACTGATGCAAGTGTCAAGAAATTCAGACTCGAGAATAAGGTCTGGACAGGTGCCAAGAGCTACATCTAGAATGAATTTTCAGTTTTCCTAGTATTGAAGAGTGTAATTAACTTTTTTTATTATACGCACTCAGTTCACGTTGTTAGCTAATAATTACACTTCGCTGCCTTTTGTACTTTCCTATCTCTTTACCGGTTACCAAGGTGTTGGCCATGTTGAATTAAGAAAAAGATTATTATAAGTTTATTATGTAGTTCTACACAATTCTATTTACAAAGTCCTTCCCATTCATATACATATATCTTTTTATATAACCTCATAACCCTTTGGTGGTTAGGTACATCAACTTTATAGGTTACAGTTTAAAACCGATATTCTGCCTGTATATGTGATACAGCATTTAAGTTACTTGTATAATATTAATGTTGCTATTTGATATATATATTTCAGTGTGATATATTTTCGTTTTATTTTAAGACCTGTTGTAATTATTTCAGTTAGTACTTTCAGGGTTTTTGTTATATAATAAATCTTTATATTTTGAACCCTTGGTGTGATGTTTTAACATTATAAAAATAACACGGACTACATTCGATTATTAGAATTAAAAGAATTATTAGAGTTGGTCCATAAGGGCACACTCCGGTAATTCATTTGCCATCTGTTTCCATGCTAAATCTCAAAATTCAACTTTTTCCAGAGATCTCGTTGAAAACTTTCAAGTATGTTTTAGTTTCAGGACAAGAATTCAATATATCATGTGAGATTTCTGGAAAAAGTTATAGAAATTTGAATTTCGCGATTTAACATGGAAACAGATAGTAAATGAAATACCGGTCTTAGCCCGTAAGTGTTGGTATCATGTTACTACCTATCCGGAAAATTTACAGTGAACGCGGTTATCGTTTGAAGTCTGCCGAAAGCGTTGCGATGACAGACATTACTTCAAAGACAAAGTACCCCACTTACGACACTGATACCTCTCAATTCTCAACATTTATCATTCAAGAAAACAAAATATCTATAAACAATTTGAACTGCAGATTTGAAATAACTTTTCTAATATGATCTTTATCAAACCACTTCTCGGGTTAAAACATGTTCGTATACATCCTGTTTATCTATCGATCAAATACAATGTATAACAGACACAAACGTCGTTTTTATTTAAGCAAATCATATTGACACAGATCAAAGTGTGCATTTATATAAGCGAAGCGCCAACAACGATTTATGTTATCAAATTGCCAAAGCACTGATCCAAATCGAACAAATCGTGGCTTACAGTGCTTTGGTACGATTTGTTTCAAGATGGCGGGCAACAATGACAAAAAGTAAAAAATATCTCTAGAACAAGTTCTAAGATTATGGGAATCAAGACAAACATTATTTTTTTTACCAGCGTTTGAAATTTTGTATCATCAAAGAGAAAGAAGAAAATTCTATTCCGCTGGCAGATTTAACTGTTCCAAGTCTATTGGGATAATTGAGAAGTAAACATGCAACTCGGTTATATCGATGAATCATTTATTTAAGGCGATTAATTTATACCACGTGTTGATAAATCAGTAGAAAAAGCGAGATGATACTTTTTGCATCAATAAAAACGCCTAAGAAAAGAGAAAGATAAAAATTTGGGTAAATTTTCTATCTTTTAAAAAGCAAAGTTGACTCATCTGATCGCCTTAGTTGAGCTAGTTTGGCTCGCAACCTCAGAGAATTCATATACCTTGTTCAATCCACTCTACCTTGATCATAAAATGTCGAATGTGACAGTTATAGATTCCCAGTTTACTACAGATTAAGCACAATGTAAGCGACCATTAATTTCAAAACACGGCAAGTATATGTTGTGTAGGCAAATTCATCTGTGGATTGCTCACCTGGCATAGCGTAACCCATTACATTAGCCGAGAAAAAAGTATACAGTCCGTAAAAATCCAGTTGGTTCCATGCTCGGGTTGGTTGAGAAGGTCTGAGTCAATCGTATCTACGGCAACCATTCTCGCTACTCCTGACAATAATCTCGTATGCGGTTGGCGGATAAATCAAACTACTTTTAAATATTAAGTCATGTGACAATAAATTTCTTCAGCTTAATTTTACTCTCCATTGACATCTGGACTCACTCCACTAATTCATTTGCCATCTCTTCCCATGTTAAAACACGAAATTCAACCTTCTATAACTTTTTCCAGAAATCTCGTTGAAAGCTTTCCAATATGTCGAATGAAACCCTGACCAATTCTCAATGTCTCCTAAAAAATTCATTATATGATGACCATGAAAATTTTGAGCTACTAAAATTGAAAGTAGACTACTACCGGTTATACTCATCCGCTAGAGTTTGGCACTTCACAAAACGACTATTTTTAGAATTAGCCTTCCGCCTTTAAGTCTCTCATCATCTCACCAAATCTGAAAGATAATGCAATTTCAGACATCAAATTCCAAATCTAGACCAAATTTTACCCAAAAATAGGCAGGCAAAAACCCCAAAAGGGAGAGAGAAAGAAGATTTCTAAAAATAGCCTGGACTACATTCCTATACAATCATTTGCATAAAATGTTTTAGTGGAGTGAGTCCATCTGATGACTAGTCTCTAACACCCAGACTTCTGTCTACGACGAGGATATAGTTACAAGGGAGATAACTTGCATCGGAAGAACAATATTTCGTAACTTCAGCCTAACAATTAAAGAAGATTTTCTTCCATCTGCATACGAGGTTACTGTCAGGCGTATCGAGAATGGACGTCGTAGCTACGATTGAGTCCGAGAGGAATTTCTCGATCGGATTGAATCATACTTTTGGCCCAAACTAGTACACTTCTTTGATAAACAAAATTAAAGATCAGCAATTGCAGTGTTAACATTGTCTTTGTTCCAGACCATCTTATAAACCCATCTATTGCAATCGCCAGAAATTGATAAAAACTGGCTATTGGACAGTCATCCACTGTATCAAAGTGCAGTGCAAAATTCAAGCGTGACAAAGCAGAGCAATAAACGAAACATTCGATTTGGTATGATTCTTTCTCGTTTAGGCTTAGAACTTTTATTTATCAAAACAAGAAAACTGTTAACTTAATGAACACAAAAATAAGGAATAGACACACAAGAGACTACTGATTATCTATTTGCTGATGTAATAACAATAGTTCGAGAAACTTCCGAAATCGATAGTCCGAGATATTGAAATTAACTACTACTGTATGTATTCCATAGAGTCACACAGGGCATAAAGCTTTATATTATATTATATACATATATATATATTACATCATTTGAGACTTATATATAATCACACCGGATTGCAATTATTTACGATCTTGGGTCGATTAAGAATGTACTAGATAGTAGGCAAACGCGAGTCAAATTTCCCCCAAAAGTACAGATTCAAAAACTCGTAATCCATCGCTCGCTCCCATCGCGCTTATTGGGTTCTTACTAGCCTTCCTCTAACCTGAATTAATGAAACAACAGTTTTAATAGCAGGAAAAAACATGATCATAAAATGATCGTTTCGCAAGCCGTGCTTAAATTTCGTTCATGGAGATGCTACGACGCTTGCATAACAACCTTGTCAATTCCAGTGCGTTGTCATCAGATCACCAAAAACTGGCGTTTGTTTTGAACATCTCCAATGCGAAAACCGCACGATAACCTATCTGTTAACCTAAAAAAAATCACCTTCCATAAGTTCTTTAAAGCCGCTCTAAAATCAAATAACATTATCGTACCCACTTCTTACTTTTTTGGCTGTCGAAAAAATCAAATCTTACATTCTCGTCTTCGTGTCTCTTGTTACGATCTAAATGGACGCAAATTTCGAACGACCTTACTCGCCCTTGCGGTCACCAATTCGAAAATCATTACTTACTCCATTGTCCGATACATTCAGATGCACACGTAAAGCGACTAAACCCACTGATTTATCAATTGATACTCTTTTATTCGGAACAACATGTCACGAATCATCCATTATCATATTCGAGCAAGTTCATAACTTAATTCAGCTCAGCGAAAGGTTCCGTATTACCTAGATTTTCAACCAATACCACAAGCACCAAAGTGTAGATAACACTCATCTAAATATGTTTAGTTTTATCTCAAAATAACTTATATATTATTTTTTCAACATGTTCTCTTTTTGCATATATCATGTATTTTTCTGTATTTTTTTAAAGTCTGTTACCCAAACCTTTTCATTATTATATGAATAAAATATTGTTTACCAAAAAATAAATGTGGTTTCCTACATGCCAAGACCACCATTATTGCGACTTCAACTTTTCAATATGAAATGCATCCTCATTGATATGGGTCGTTTTTCTTTATCTTTTCTTATTACAGTATAGCATTCGTTATCAGTTACGTTCCTTGAACTTTTATAATTTATCATTTTTTTTTTGGTACAATCCGCCAATTTTTTATTTTTTAAAATTTTTTTTAGTACGTATAAGTTGTTGTGCATGTTAAGCAGGTATTCTTCGAGACACCTCATACCACTTTTAATAATCAATTATGATTGATATACTTCCTCATGTGAAAAATCTGTTTCAGTAAAATGTCGTTTTGGATTTCGGTTTCGTTAAACGGTTAGATCAGTATGTAATTACAATGTTGAAGGTAGGACCGGTTGCTATTTGCATTTTTATGCAATTTGTCCGAATCCCGCCATCTCTCTAAAATGCAATTTTTGTTCTGTCGTCTTTGCTCATCTAACAAGATAATTAAGCGAGATGTAGTTGTACATTCAGCCTCTTCACCCATCACATTCTTTTGTCCAAATTCTGAATGAAAGCCTATCTTTATATTATGTGTGTTCTTTCTTTAAAGCAATTATTTTAATTACAAAATGTATTGGTCTTTACCTGTGTATCCTTTATTCTTGTTATATACAACAATTGACTGAAAGTTGTATATTTTCTCCAGATCGACACCACCATTCTAGTTCTGGCTGTTTTGTATGGAGAGACCCATTGTGTATACCGTCAACTCCTCGACATACTGGCACATTACTACTCTTAACGCTGCTCATATTAGCAGGCTTATTTAAAGCAATGTTCTCTATGAAGGAATCTGAAATGTCCAATTAACAAAATCATAAAAAAAACATGTAATTAGTAACAATTTTAATGTTTATAGAGAAACTCCTGGGCGAGAAATAATCATGAAAGTTTTGAGCAGATTACTGACCCGTTATTGATAATTGAAGCTATCATGTCAAGTTTTGTGTGTAAGTTTATATCCATAAGATATGGACACGTTTGAGTATGATTAAACAAATGATGACTGAGTTTCAACCCTTGATACACCGAAATTTTGTTAAATGTGGCTTGTGAAAAGAGATTCTTGTCAAATCTGGTACGTTTCAACTAAGGATAACAGAGTTTCGACTTTAATGCACTGAAATTATGTTTTATGTGTCGAAATTTTAGGTAAGTTTGTGTATTTATTTTCCTATTTCTTTAGATGTCTTTTCTCTTTTTGGCAGTGTCCCTAAAAAGGGCTTTAACTTTCAAGTGTGGATTTGAGGTTCAAATTGCGACGGTGAACTGTGAACACTAATACTGATTGGCTTAGCTAAAAAAGTCCACAATCTTGGACAATTTGGATTTTGAATACGATTTGACAAAATGATACAGGGGTTATAGCCATTGATACACAATTATGACATTAAAAGTGGACTGTGAACACCAGAGAAAACAGTTTATTTAAGAATTTATTGAATTTTTGCAACAATATCTGGGACAAGTTTTATTTTGGGTACGATTCGACACTTATTGACTACCACCTTTGATATAGAGTTGGACAATATTACAATATTATCAAAATATTAATATTATGAAAAAAACGGTATACTTGTATTCCGTTGCGATATTATCGTGACGATGTTTCGTGAAATCAGACGTAAAAAAGACTATATCATGCATGAGCTAGTTTAAAAGTTGACCAACCTCATCTATTTATTCTTAAAGTTAATTTTATGCTGATCAGTTTCCAAAATGACCGTCTAGAAATCATTTATAAAATATGTAACATGACTTCTTAAAAGGTTTGCCATACGACAATTACTTTCTTTGACTAGTGGGCTTTTTAGTTACATTTGAATCGAAGCTAACTTGTTCAAGTAAGCCTGTAGCAATTTGGTGAACTTCACATCGCAATTCGTTGAAGTTGGTCAAAATTTGGATATCCGACTACTTTCAGCCCGTGAGTTCCCTGTGCATGTTGTGTACTTTACATGTTACAGCCATGTGCGTTAAATATTAGCTTTCTTGTTTGAAGTGTAAGCATAAAAATCGTCACATTTCCCATCTGTAAAAAGTTGAAGAGGTTTACCTTGGTAAGTAAAAAAGTTTCCATACCAACTTCTATAACAGGCGTGTCAGGATAACATTTTGGGAATGTATCATAGAAATAACACATCTGACGAGAATTATGATATGCCACTCCAAAACAAAGATCATCAACAACACAGGAATAGACACACCCCACTCTACCTGTTACTTCCTCTTGACGATAATATCCCGATATTAGTTTATCTTTTAAATATGAGGTGAAAATCTTCGATGAAATTCCAAAACTGTCAGAAATAAACACAATAAATGCGAGTTTCCTGATTGACGAAAACATTTTCCTCTTATTTTCAAACCTGTAACTGATTGAACATAAACGTCTTATTAATTAAAGTTTTCACCAGAAATGAAACAAGTCAACAATGTTATTCAATAGTTACTTTAGACACTATTTACTTTATATAGTCAATGTTTTGAGCTAAAGTTTTTTTTTTAGCACCGACAGTGTTCAAACAACAAAAGATTATTGAAATGTGTTGTAATAATAATACAGATGTACTTCCTCGTCGTGAAAACGATTGTTGGGAAAGTGAAAAGAAAAGCATTTCACAAACTTTTCAAAATTTATATATTCAATCTCAAGATCGAAGTTGTTAATTTCAAGATTAAATTGAAAACAAATAATAAAGAAATGTTAAGGATTATATCTAATGCAATTACAGACTTTTTCGGTATAATTAGTGTTATATTTTGACATGCATACAGGGGCAATCATATGATAACACTTGAATATTATGACATCTTATTGAAATGCATTGAACTCGGTGTAATAGACGTATACTGGATTTCTAAAAGGTTTTCTTATTGTCAAGTATCAAATACGAAAATGATATTTTAATTTAACTATAATTCTCAACCAGTCAAGCAAATCCACATTTCTGTTATGCTTAAATTCTTAGTCTTAACGGTATTAGTAACGGCATTGGTTACTCAATAACACGACGTTCTTTCGTTTTAATTTACTTCAAATTCATATTGTAGTTATTTCATATTGTAGTGTGGTGGCCTTTTCATTCTATTTAAAAAAAGGTCATTAGAGTATCAAAATGTTGGTGATATTATTGAAGTTACTAATGTTATTGAATACATGTAAAACCTGTGAAATTACTACGAAAATGTTCAAATCTTATACAAAAGATAAACTTTTATCGGGGTATTACCAGACAACTACGGCTGCTGACCAACTATCATGTACAAGTTCTTGTTTTTTCAATGAAAGATGTGTTGGATTGGCTTATCATGAATTGCGAAAAATGTGTTACTTATATGACAAAATTCAAGTTTGTTATAATTCTTCAGTTGATGTTGGTGTAAATACGTTTTTTCTAGAAGGTAAGTTAAGCTTGGGGTTTCAAGAACATCAAAGTAGAAAACAGGTTATAATTCCTGAAGCATTTTATCAAATCGAAATGCTGTTACCCATGAATGAATGGATTGACTATATCCAAGTAATCGCATTCCTGCATATCCTACCAGTTGATAACAGTCTTTTAAAACCCAAATCCTCTCGGATCCTCAAACGGAACACATTTTAATTTTTAGAATTATATGCGACTGTTTTTTTTTCAGACATATTTATAAAAAATATTGCATTGAATAAACCCAGTTATAGTAGCAGTACGTATGAAATATACTTGTCTTGTTGTGCTGTTGATGGTATCCTTACAACTATGGCCCATACTCAGAATTCTGAACTAGAATGGTGGTGTGTTGATCTGGAGCAAGTATTCAATTTACAATACATCGAGATACATAACGTTTATTCAGTAGGTCATCCTGGTTAGTATCAGAAAAAACAATTTTCAATATTTGTCACTGTCAATAAATAAACCAAGTAATAACGACCCGAACCGAAAGCGAATCCCGAAAACAACAATTTGGCGAAATGTTAAATCTATCATACGTTGTAAATTTATATACTTCCCAAGTCGGGCAATATTAGTCCAAAGTCAATTTTCATCAATGTCAACATGGTTGAGAATCTTACCAACTTTGATGAAAAATCTTATATATACACCTACTATTTTTGGTAAGGATGAAATATTATCCAATCACAGTCTGTACTTGCCACTTTCAGAACTGAAATCCTTACAAACAACGTTATATAGCAGTTCTCGTTGTTCAACGCGCGCATGCAGATTTCTACCTTAAATGTTGCCGTCGAATGTTGTCAATTAGAAAATTATTACCAATTTCGAACTTGACTGAAATCTCATCAATATGTACATGCATATTAAGTTTCATGAAGATTGTAGCCTTTATCGTGCGTATAAGCAAAATTTAACGTGGGCAATCCCTCTAAAACCATTCATCCGATTATTACCAATTTTGAACTTTTCATCAAGATCAGATAAAATCTGTAGCCTCTATTGTGCATACAAGAAATGTGGACGGACGGGCGGATCGACGGAAGGACAGGGGCGTTGGCAACATTTCCATGTGGGCGTAGAAAAAATGGGGCCGATTTTATCGTGCAAATGCTAAAAAAAAGGAACAAAATTTAGTAGAATTGTTCTCTAAATAATACTCATCAAAGCACGATTGTACTCAGTTTGTGTCTTTTCATTTGCACGATTTTTCGGTAACCTGTCACACTTTTCTAGAAAATTAAATTTAAATATAAAAACATTGTAATATGCCGAAAAATAACACGAACAATTAGTAAATAATGAATATAAATACTAGGTAAGACTCAATAGAACGAACCATAGGTAATCTTCAATAGAACTAGCACAAATTAGGTAAGTATCAATAGAACGAGCAATAAATCAGGTAAGCCTCAAACGAACGAACCATAGATCTATAGAGATCAGGTTTACCTCAGTAGAGCGAACTATATATCAGGTATGACTCAATGACTCAATAGTACGAGTAATGGATCAGACAAATCAGGACTTTTAATAAACCATCAATAGGACGAACAATGAATCAAGTTAGCCTCAATAGAATGAACCGTAGATCAGGTAGGACTCAATGGAACGAGCATTAAATGAGCCTCAATTGTGCGACCGATAGATCTCGTAAGTCTCAATAACACGAACAAAAGATCAGGTAAGTATCAATAGAGCGATCAATGGATCAGGTAAACTTCGATACAACTAGCAGTAGACCCGGTTTACCTCATGTGCAAACAAATAGTAAGCCTTAATACAACGAGCGAGAGAGAACAGGTAAGTCCCTTTAGGACGAACAATGGATCATGTAAGCCCCAATAGAGTGAACAATAGAGACTAAGTAAGCCTGAACGGGATGAACAGTATGTCAGCTATATCTCAAAATGACTAATAGTTATTTAGATAAGCCTCAATGCAACGAGCAATAGATCAGGTAGTTCTAAACGAACAATAGGTCAGGTTAGCTTCAGAACAGTGAACCGTGGACCAGGTAAGTCCCAATAAAACGAGCTATAGCCAAGGATTGCCTCAATAGGACGGACCGTGGACCAGGTAAGACTCAATTTAGCGAACAATGCATCAAATATTCAAATAAACCTCAATTTAACGAACAATACATCAAATAAGCCTCAACATGACATCAACAGAACGAGTAATAAAGCAGTTAAGCCTCAGAAGGACTAACAATAGAGCAGGTCAATCTCAATAGATCAGATAAGTTTCAATAGATCAGATAAGTTTCAATAGAATGAACAATAGAGAGCAGGAGATAGAGAATAAGATGAACAGTAGATCAGGTAGGCCTCAAACGGTCTAACTATAAATCAGGTAAGCCTCAATGCAACAAGCAATAGACCAAGGTAATCCCGGATAAAACGAACAATAGATCAGGTAATCCTGAATAAAACGAACCATAGATCAGGTAATCCTGAATAAGACGATCAATACATCAGGTATGCCTCAATAGAACGAACAATAGATCACGTAGGCCACAATAGGACGAACAATAGATCAGGTTATCCTGAATTAAACGAACAATACATCAAATCATAAACCTAAATAAAACGAACATAACATCAGATATGTCTCAATAGCAAGAAAAATAGACCAGGTAATCCTAAATAAAACGAACAATGGATCAGAACTATTCTATCCTCACCAAAGGGTATGGCTTAACAGATAGATAACAAGACCGCCACTTCTTACATTCAGAACTTTATTCAAAGTCGACGATCATTATTGTAAAAAGCTGTAAAATACAAAGTAACACAAAAGTTACACTAAGGAAAATCAAATAAAAGATATCCCTCTATAGGATTTAAATGTTAGTTTCAAAGTTCGATTAAATGACAAATCAAGTCGGCACACAATATAGATCAAAGAAAACTGCGAGGTCAAAGGTCAATCTTGCCGATCGACGAAAAAGGGAATTCAAAGTTCGCAAAAACTATTATTCCGATCGTAGCTAAACTCTCGTGGAGGTAAAAGTAAGCACTTCTAAGTTCGGTTGATACAGATTACTAACAGATTACTCACACGGTGGTTGCCGAAGGACTGTTTATGTTCGATAAATTCAATGAGTTGAGAAAACTTGATGTTTTGCAATGTGTTTCCGGTTGTACTGGGTTTCGTTGTACCTCCCGAATCAGAAGAGTTCCCTACTCGATTAACTTGATAGCGTATTAAAGGAATACGGCACACTCCCCGTCTGAAGTACCTTGGGTACATCACTTTAAACGAAAAATCACAAATTGAATTCTCAAAAATAAAAATGAAGGCACAATTGAAATGATCAAAGTCTGTCCGCTATAATCTATTCTCTTGATACGAGGAGAACCATTTCGCTGATAGGTCGAGTGTAAGATACTACTTTTCCATCTTTTACGACGCGCACGACGCCTTTCCGGACCTTCCCATCGGCACTGGGTAATATAGTTTCAATGATACCTAAAGGCCAACTGTTACGATGAGAATCTTTCTCTTTAAGTAGAATAACATCATTGTTTTGAAGATCGGGAAGATCATTTTGCCACTTCCGCCTTGTTTGTAACGTCTGGAGATACTCTTGTCTCCATTTATTCCAGAAGGTATCGGCCATAGCTTGCACTCTTTTCCATTGCGCTCTGTACATGTCTGTTAAGTTAAAATCTCCGAGGGGCTCTTCCCCTTTAACTGTTTTCTGATGGAGTAGTGTTGCTGGAGACAATACAGATGGGTTTTCTGGGTCTGTTGACACCAGTACCAAAGGTCTGGAATTAACTATCGCTGAAGCCTCAGCCATGAATGTTGTGAGGGTCTCGTGAGTGAGATTAGTACCAGATGGTCCTCTTAACATGGAATCCAATATTCGACGGGTGACGCCTATTAGACGTTCCCACACTCCACCCACGTGGGAAGAGTGAGGAGCGTTGAACAACCATTCAGTTCCAGAATTATAAAGGAAATCTCGAACAGGTCCGTCTTCAACATTGATGGAGTCAATACGTAAGATGTCTGTAGCCCCAACAAAATTTGTGCCTCTGTCGGAGCGGAACCTTGCAACTGGACCCCGGATCGATCAAGCAAGGGGAAGAAATGGATTCAATCACTTCTAAGTGGATTGCTCTCGTCGATAAGCAGGTGAATAACACGGCCCAACGTTTGTCGTTTGACTGTCCACCGCGGGTGCGACGACTAAGGATAGACCATGGTCCAAAAACATCCACTCCAACATAGGTGAAAGCGGGAGCGGGAGAAAGGCGGTCTGAAGGTAGATCAGACATCTTTTGTACCATTTGAGTCCCACGTAATTTTTTGCAGGTCACACATTTATAGATCAACGATGAAATGAGCCGCTTCCCTCCTGTGATCCATAGACCAGCTTTCCTTACAGCCCCTTCCGTGAAATGCCTACCCTGGTGCGAAGTAAGGCTGTGATGGTGAAGCACAAGAAGTGTGGAGATATGATGTCGACCAGGCAGGATTAATGGGTTTGTTTGTTCAATGCCTAGAGAACTTTGATTAAGTCTACCTCCTACTTGTAATAAATTATCTTCTCCTAAAACAGGTGAAAGGGCTGCTATCGGACTGTTTGCAGGAATGGGTCTATTGGACTGGATACACTTCACTTCAGCTGAGTAGACTTCGATTTGAACTGATTTAATTACGTCAAGTTCTGTGGTATGAAAAGCACTGACTGTTTTCCAGATGGAGCACATATGCCAACCAATACAATTTCCATTACAGTTGAAGGATTGAGCGATATGTTTTAGATGGGTTATCGTTTCGACTAATATTTTGTTCATGAATTCCACAAAATGTTCTCTTTTAGAGGTAATTTTCAACATACTGTGATGAAGGGCTGTTGCTCTCTGTTCTGCTTGTGTACGGTTATTTGGGAGACGAGGGCGTGATGGCTTAAAAGGAAGAGGAGCAACTAAAGTACCATCAGGGCCCTTGACAACATCTTTCTCCATTAGATCCAAGAAGATTCTATCCTCGACAGAAAGACCTTTCTTGTTGTCGTCTTGAGTAGTCTCGAAAACTGTTGATGAATGATCCCGTTCATTACAGGTAGGTGTGCAGGTCGTAAACAGGTTGTTAGGACATGGGTTAAACAGAGATGGACGACCATTTCGAAGCAGGTGAGTTTTATTAACATTCACGACGTCAGATTTGTGTATTTTTCCTATACACGTTTTCCTATACACAACTACCCAACCCATAGGTAACTTTTGGGCGTATGGTGAGCCCTTTGGACCAGTTCGCTCCCTATGAGTAACAAGATGGAGGCTTGATCATCCAAGGGTGGAATATGATTGGCCATATCAGAAAGGTTGGGGTGATATTTAGCCATCTCCGGTGATGGTTTTTCCTCTCTTAGGTTGGGAATTTCGTTACATTCAATAACTGTGGGAAGGTTTAGTGTTTGTGTATCATCAAACGATTGGACAACAAGGTTTTTAGCTCTCCGACCGGACATGCTCTGTTGTCCTGCGCAAGAGACCAAAGTGTATGGGACGTCTTTGGTGTCCACTGAAAATAGTTCGAAGAGATCACTTCTACCAAGGGTCATTTTACTCTGATCGTCGAGTATTGCGTATACTCGTCTTGCCTTTTCTGGTTGGTCGCATGGGAACACGTTAGCCAAAACTGTTTTTCCACAGGATTTTCCACGGAATGATTGTCCGCATATTTGTGTGCATTTAGATTTCACATGGTCTGCAGAGGTCGATTGATTGGGAGAGTTCTCCCCGCCGTTGTTTTTTACAGCCGAAGTAACAGGGTTATTGTTTGGTGAGTTTACATGTAGGGCGGTAGGGTGTTTAGTGCTGCGGCATTCAGCACAAACCACATCTTCGTTGCATGCACTAGCAACATGTTTCTTAGAGAAGCAACACCGAAAACAAAATCCTTGTTCTTTTAAGAAGGCTTTTCTTTCAACAACTGACTTCGAACGGAATGCTCTGCATTCATTCAGAGAGTGGTTGCTCTTATGAATAGGACATTTTATTTCAGATGTAACATCGGTCTTTCTCACACGCACAACTGGTTTTTGTGATTGACTTTTGATTTGCTGATGTCTGTCAGGTGGATTTGTATGTGTCTCGTATACAAAACTTGGGTCGTTCTTGATTTTAGAGATTTTCCGTATAAAGTCAACAAAACATGAAAGTGGAGGATGAGCAGCCTTGTATTTGGCTTTGTACCTAACAGCCTTGTTCGTCCACTTTTCCTGAAGGTTATATGGGAGTTTGGCGACAATAGGTATGATCCCTGAAGAAGAATCAAAGTAGGACAAAAGTGTTTTATACTGTTTATCTTCTTTCGCTGCCTCTATTTCAGATAGTATGTCGGCGAGATCATACAACCTCTTGTTATCACGATTTGATAGTTTAGGAAAACTGTTAAGTCTGGCTTTTATGGACGATTCAACAAGTTCTGGACTCCCATATCTATCTTGAAGTCTTTCCCATAAGCGAGCGAGTCCTTTCTTAGGATTATTTGCATGGGCAGCACGTATACTTTGGGCATACTGAGATGACTCACTGCCTAACCATTTGACAAGCAAGTCTAATTCTTCCATTGACATGTAAGTCTTGCACGACAGAGATGAATCCGGCCTTCCATACGCGGAACAACTCAGGTTTGTCGTTAAATGTCGTTAAACGTGACAGCAGAAGTTCCTTTTTCAATAGAAATCTAGTTAGCTCAGCTGCAGTGGAAACGCTTTCATTTTGTGTCGTCACCGGATCCAGTATTATCTGAGGTGTAAAGCTGGGTGCTGTAGGGTTTAGGCCAGCTTGTTCAATTTGAGGATGGTCAGCGTCTGTTTGATCTGCTGTGCGCTGGTAAGAATGATCACCATTCGACTCTACATAAGCTCGAGTGCGGTCGACTGCATTTTCTTGGGGAAGTGGCAAGTCACCAGCGCGACTATCGATCTCGTCGGTGATTGTTTGAAAAGCGTGAAATTGAGCTGCAGTCTCGGCTGCCGCTTTCTCTTGTTGAATAAGACTCAATTCGGCCTCGAGAGACGCTTGCCTTTCAGCTTGTTGAGCTCTTTGCTTCTTTAAATGAGTTTCTTTGCGAGCAAATGTTACGCCCACGGCAGCTGCCTCTGCCTCGGCTTTCTTTGTTGCCAATTTCGATTTTATAGATGAATGAGATGAACTTCGGGTCTTGGAGCTTTGATTAGTTTGAGCAACGCTGTGTACATCCGACTTCTGATTTTGTAAATAAGCTATACGTTGTTTTATGCTTGTAAGCGTGTTTTCAGTTAAAAGTTGGTGTGCTCTTAAAATAGTCACTTGCGATTCTGTATCCCTTATACTGTCTGGTGTATTCGTCCTGTGAAGAAATTCAATAAAATTGTCTGATAATATATTATAATCTTTAAATGTTTCTGTTGTTTCAATTTCAAATTTTTGTAAAGATACCAGATCGTTACACGACGACGAATCACTTATGTTCTTTTCAACTTCAAGCTATTTTCTATTTACTTTTCCCTGATGTTCTCTGTATGTGTTTTCGTAAATTTCTTTTCCTTTTTCAGAGAGAGAACGAATTCGCGTTTGTGATGTACTTGGTTGTGGGTCAGTATCCATTTTGACCAAAAATGTGGGCGTATATTCAAATGATTATTTGTTGTATATTTTGTAAATTTAACACTCAAATGAAACAGTTAATAGAGATTGCAGTTCGATGATACGTATAAGCAATATTGAAATGTAAACATACAATACTTGGGCTTTGTATCACAAATTTTACAAGAATGTTGTAAAGTCCTTAATTATAGACTGAAGTTATCCGTTGAATGTAGGTCAGGTACCACTAACGAGTCTGTTTACTGTATAGGCGATGACCGGAGTCTGTGTCGGCGAGACGTAGATGTTGTCCTGTGCCCGTAGTACAACAATTTCGCCAGGCTGTGGTGTGCTGACAGTCTGTAGGATCTAATACAGCCGGCAGATCGTCGTCTTTTTACTATTCTGTCCTCACCAAAGGGTATGGCTTAACAGATAGATAACAAGACCGCCACTTCTTACATTCAGAACTTTATTCAAAGTCGACGATCATTATTGTAAAAAGCTGTAAAATACAAAGTAACACAAAAGTTACACTAAGGAAAATCAAATAAAAGATATCCCTCTATAGGATTCAAATGTTCGATTAAATGACAAATCAAGTCGGCACACAATATAGATCAAAGAAAACTGCGAGGTCAAAGGTTTATCTTGCCGATCGACGAAAAGGGGAACTCAAAGTTCGCAAAAACTATTATTCCGATCGTAGCTAAACTCTCGTGGAGGTAAAAGTAAGCACTTCTAAGTTCGGTTGATACAGATTACTAACAGATTACTCACACGGTGGTTGCCGAAGGACTGTTTATGTTCGATAAATTCAACGAGTTGAGAAAACTTGATGTTTTGCAATGTGTTTCCGGTTGTACTGGGTTCGTTGTACCTACCGAATCAGAAGAGTTCCCTACTCGATTAACTTGATCGCGTATTAAAGGAATACGGCACAAGAAGAGCATTCAGCAACTGTTAACTCGGATAGATCTGGTTATAATGAATATAATAAAGACCCAAAGACGCAATGAAGCAGATGTGGTTAAAAACGCTGCGTTAGTTTAATATATGCATGGACAATGCTAATGATAGTGGTGTTCTCTTAAAGACTAAGATCTGGGGAGCCCTGTAGGAGTAACTTAGTGTCTAGAAAATGCATGGGGAGAGTATGAAGCGTCTTGGAACGTTGAGTATGGTAACGTGGACAGTAAAGAAAGAAGTGATCAGCATTTTCCAAGGAGTGGCCACATGGACATGATGGATCTTCAGTAAGGTGTCGAGCTAACATGTGGCAATGGAGTTCACTCATACTGTTTCTGATTCTACAATGAATTATTTCTCTCCCTGTCTATGCCCTGTCTCCAAAGTAGAAGTAGCTGGGAATCTGAGTATCTTTAGCTTTTAACTGTTGTTTAAATGATTGAATGGATGTAGTCGTTTTCATGTACTCAGGGATCAATCACGAATTGTTGATGGAAGAAAGGATTCCTGGAAAAGGGTACTCTGGCAGAATGTTGATCTCAGTTGATCCTGGTTGCGGGTGTTGTAGGTATGAATGTCGCCAGTGTGGCGGGGCACTAATATATTCAGATAAGGTGGTGCAAGGTGGTGTATCATCTTGTAGAAGAGTGAGTTTGTGCCGATAGCGCCTAGTTTTCAATGGTAAAAAGCCAGTTTCTTTATATAGAGTCTTGCGGGATGTACCCCGTGTCAGGCCTGAGATGGTTCGCAATGCGTCAAGTTGAAGATTTTCGAGGCGTTCAGCATCTCGAAGTGAGCAACTGTCCCAAACGGCATCATTAAAGTCAAAGAGTGGTAGGATAAATGACTCATATAACTTTTCTAAGAATTTTCGAGAAAGGCGATATTTCAGTGATCGTAAGCAGTCGATGGATTTTCTTGTTTTAGAAATGATGTGATCGATGTGTTTGTTCCACTTGCCATCTGAACTGAAAATTATACCTAAATGCTTATGCTCGTCAGAATCAAAGATTGATGTGCTATTGAAAAAGAGGGAGAAATTTGATGGATTAGTCTTTTTGCTGAAGGTAATGCTTTTAGTTTTTTCTGGACAAAAACGACATTCCATGTTTTGGCCCAGTGATCGATCTTTAGCAAATCGAGATCTAAGGCTCTTTGACAAGATACGGGGTCATGAATTACCATGTACATTGAGGTGTCATCAGCGAACAATTTAAGGTGTGATTTTACATCTTCTGCTATGTCATTTATATATACGAGGAAAAGTAGTGGACCTAGAAATGAACCCGGGGGCACTCCGTTGGGTACGATGATTTCAGTTGATGATTGACCTTTTATTTGAACTAATTGTCTGAGATCCGAGAGGTAGTCTTTAACGAGAAGTAGAAGATTCCCGGTAATCCCAATGGCCTGGAGTTTACATAGAAGCCAGACACGATCGAATGCCTTACTTATATCGAAGAAGATGGCCTTAGTTTCGAGTCCTTTATCAAGCTCGCCACATATTTGATGATAGATATCAACAAGTTGGTATGTGCAGCTATCTCCGCTCCTAAAGCCAGATTTTGTTATTTGAGACAAGGAAGTTGTTGAGGTATTGGTACATGCATTTTTCAAAGACTTTTCCGAGACAGCTCAACAAGGATATCGGTCTATAATTGGAGCAGGAATGTTGGTCGCCCTTCTTGTAAATTGGGGTAACGTCGGCCCGTTTCCAAATGAGTGAACACTGAAAGTTTTGGAGAGAAATGAATAGGTAAGACAATGGAGAGTACAGAAATTTACAGCTCAGTTTTAGAATGGTATTATTTATATGGTCACTACCACAGGCCTTGCTTGTATCAAGGGAGATCAAGATATCATAAACATCACTTGGAGTGTAGATAGGTTCTTGGATTTCGATAAGGCTTGGTGTTAGTGCAGGTGGGGTTAGATTTGGGTTGGGTAGTTTGGGTTGACTTATGAACTGGTATGAACTGGGTTTAAAACCACACTGATAATGAAGACAATTGGTAATGTAATGTGTGTGATTTGAGTTACTGCTCTGTCTGGACAAATTCAATCTGACTTGCATTCAATAAAATTACGGTTACGAGCGTTATTATAATATGTTCCATTAACGTGTCGTGCCATATTAATATAGCTAAGAGACGTTTTATTAAATCGGACAAATGGGCGCGGAACATATTGATTCGTTAACAGCAATTGTAATGCGTGTTCAGAGTCTAGGATTGATCTAATATAAACGTTTGACGTCAATGTACGCCCACTTCCTTAATCTCGTGGATATAAACCTACACATAAAATATGACAAAGAATGTATGCCTTATTTCATTCACAAATCTATTTTAACATTTCAGATATATCAAGGACTGTAACTGAGGAATTATGTATCGAATTCTACCCCGGGAAAATGTGAATATTATCTCATACACAAAAATGTAAAAAACATCTTACGAACAACGGCGACCTCCATTGCGGCGGGCGGCGTCAATATTCGTCCACATTACAATTTTGTTGTATATAAAAAAAGTTTCTATCATCTCGCTAAGAGGTGTGTTTTGAGCAGGCTCAACCAAATCTGTCAGACCAAGTACAGGACAATGGTCAAAAATCTTTTTTCATTTTTCAGATGTCATGGAAAGATTCAAAGGTTTCCAGTTACGATTCAGTAATACCGGACAATGTGACTACGAGACGTTTCATGAAGCCAGACTGTGCTACAAAGACAACCTACAATATGCACAGAAGACGTACAAAATAACATCATGCAATTATCAATCAGTTTTCTCTTCGAAATTTATATTTGTAAGTGTAAGACCAAATACGTACTTAAATATTAGGGAGTTTATAGCAGTATAGGTTTTCACCTTTAAACGAAAATTCTGATAATAAGCAACCCGCAAATATTTCCAGTAGATACAATAACAAAAACAAAAAAAATGCTCCTTTTCAAATACGCGGTTTAGATTTTCAGTTACTTACCTTGGTGGAAACCTCTACAGTCCAGATATAAATAAATTATTACCAGGCAAGTTAATTTTGGGTTGATTTTGTTGCACCTAATGAAAGCAATATATTCATAGTTAAGGCTAATCGAAGCAAACATCTGGCTTCTTTAAAACAAAAACATAAGAAAAACACTGGATTACTATGTAAAAGTGTGACACGATACAACTTTATTACTCATGTGTTATTACTGATCACTGATGTGTGTTGGGGTTAGAAAGAGAATATCATGATTTATATTCCTGGACCAGCTCTATCTGTTTCTCTGTGACTGGATGTGTGAACTTTTGTTATGTGATATTTTATTTCTGTACAGTCCGTTATTGCTTATTGTGTCTAAATTTTAAAATATCATGTTCGGTCTCTATGTGTTGATTTTATTATGATAATGTTAAATATTACTAAATGCGTTTAATTTCAAACATTTCTAATTCATTGCAAAGGAAACGAGTATACCTTTTTAGTGTTTCTATAATTTCTAATACCTGGTTAAAATACACGGTAAGGTACATCTGTAAAGTAACCATGTCACTTCACTGGCTATTCCTGTTATTGCCATCTTCACAATGTCAGGCTATTACGTACTTATACCTTGATAGACAAGAAAGGTAACTATTGCAGTCAAGGTCTTAGTAGGAAGTTCACTCAGCCGACGACAATTCCACGCGATCTATCGACTGAGCTAGTCCACTAATACGGATTTGCGTTTTAGAAAAGATTCGCTGAGAGATATAGATGTGAATGACAAGCTATTATAACAGAGGGCAAACATGTATATGAATATAATAACTACAGGAATTATCGTAAATAATATTTCTGTAAAGCTTTCGGTTTTGTATATAGATAATAGATAACTGTAAGAAAACAACCACATTCGTACTCGGCCATCTGCTGTACCGACTCTCATCTGAGAACACATGGATCCTCCAAAGTCTCTCAATGGTGCGTACACTACAGTTAAATGTATTGACAAGACTTGAGCACGTTGTCCGGCAATTAATCGTCCGATGGCTTGTTCACGTTGTTGTGAGGTTAGACGTGCCATGAGCTCGCTGTCTTCACAGCAACTGTATTCTCAGTAGGTGTCAGTTAGTTTTTATACAGAACTCTGGTACGTGTTGCACGTACATTTCGATTGTACTCCGCATCACTTATAACTTTCACCCTCGGACATCTGACAGTTCCCAAGGTTCCCAACTTATTATCAGTTGAATGTCATAAACTTGCCTTTTAAAAGTCTAAAAATCATATTTAAAAAGACAAATAACCATTTTGATAGTGCACGACATTTTTTTTTATCTGTTCATGGATTTATCAGCCATGGATTAGGATATGTTCGTCTGATCGTGATGGTCGTCCAAGTTGAACTAATTAAACAGGTTTATCTTTCTTTAATTTGATATCTGATCTGTGAGCCTTAAAACGAGTGCGTAAATTAATTTGAGTTTGGGACATTTCTCACATGAAATTAAGTGAATTAAAGTCGACGTTTCACATGTGAGATGCTCCTGGATCGGGTACCTTTTTCTTAGTTGAATTACTTATAAAATAATGAATTTCTGAAATAGAAGAACACGTTTGCATATATTTAACAGACGTGGGACAATCTTTAGACAAACATTCCGTTGTTAGCTGCTAACACCGGTAAGGCGTACCTTGTTATGTTGCGTAAAAACCGTACCGACGCTCTTTCAGTTTTGAAGACAATGGTTGAAAAAGGTTGATCTTATGCAAATTCGAAAAAATCGTAAAACATGTAATTTAATCGTATGCTGTAGGTGAAATGAGCTCTAGTGCTGCAGTTGATGAGCATCAGTTTCCTTAAAATATACCTTTAATATCAAGTTGATTGGTTTCTGTCATGGAATCCCCTTTGATGACAGTGGTATAAATGAAACATTATGCTCTTGTGAATAAAAGTATATGATATGACAGTCACACTAAACGTTCTTTCAAAAATGTTGTCCACATTCCTAAAGTTTAACAATCCATAGTCCATAGCGTCTACATAGTGAATTAATCATGTATGTTATTCACTTAAGAATTGTTGTGTTAGAACATTGAACTACCTAGTTTCCCAAACAGGGTTACGCATAGTCAAAACTGAAATCTTATTCTCTCATCATTTAAGCTGTTAGTATAGGGATATTTAAAATTTCGTGTATTTTTGTATGTTAAAATCAAAAACTCATTTGATTTTGTAAGAAGGTTTCATTAGCCTTAAACAATATTAGGATGTCAATTTTGCTGAAATGAAAAATAGGGCCACCACACTAATCTTTTCGCTAATATATGTAATGCAATTACAAATGATATGTCCAAATATATGAATGCAAGAATCTAATGGAATCATCAAATCTATGTTACATGTATGATCTACATGCCAAATTCCAGTGCATTACCAAACCAACAGGATTCGGTACTTACAAACAAGTATCTGCCTAAATTAGAGACATGTATTTCATGTAGATTACATAATTAACAATACATCAAACAGATCTTTAAGAAAATATCAAATACTTTATTCACTGCATCGATACAAAATACAGACATAACTTCAAAACTAAGAGCATACATACGTTGTATTTTCCGAGCATGGCTACAACATGAAACTTCAATCTATTGTATATGCTCCGCACAGGAATGTTCTCCTCGACCTGTCTTTATCAGTAAGGAAGGTTGTGGCTGGTACGTTTAGGTACCTGTAGACAACAAGACGTCTGAGTCTGGAGGAACAATTAATGCACGTAGTACATGTATTCCGATATTTCTGGAAATTTTCAAGCAGAACCCAAAAGTGCACTGGATGCATTAGCAATGCTAAGAGGAATAAAATTCATCTGCCTTATCCGTTTTTTCATCGATTTGTAATCTACACAAAAGTGATTGAACTCCGTTGGTTCTTCTACCAGACATATCGGAAACTGTCAAAGCATAAGCAAACAGCCCTGTATTCTTGAATCGATCTTAGCTGGGACCGATCCTAGGGTATTAAGAAAAAAAACTATCCAAAATAACCTTTCTTTATTGTTATAATCTTTATCAAACCACTTCTTGGATGAGAACAGGCGTTGTACATCCGGTTTATCTATTGACAAATAAGATGTAAAACAGACAAACGGAAAGGCATGGGTTAATTTTCAATCTTTCAAGATAGCTTGCAAGGCAAGGTAACATACACCCACTGGCAGCTGTCAGAAATGATAAAACAGTCTTTAGTGACTAACGTACGAATTTTCTCATATTGAAAAAAATTTTATTAGTTTGAATCCAATTACATATATATATATGCCAGTTATTTATGCTGAGTAATTCTACAATTTTTTTTAAAATCAATATCAATAACCCAAATACAACAAACAATTAAATCACACTGCTCTAATCAAGGGCAAAAACAACTTTTGACGCGTGTCAATGGCAATAACTCAAAAAACGTTCATCAAAAATATCTCAAGTTAGAACTTGTCAGAGATATTATCAATTCCAATGAACACACCAAGTTTCATCAGAATCGGTTGAAAACTGTAGCTTCAATCCTGCTCACGAACTATTTTTAACAAATTTTGACGCGTTTATACAAAGTCAAGGGCAATAACTCAACAACCGTTCATCAAAAATGCGTCAAAGAATATCAGTTGATGTTGTTGGCGTATAGCTCGCGTTTATAGATAGTGTTCTGGGTTTTATCTGATCTATGTCTTCTAACCAATATGTTGTTATTTAAAAAAGCAGTGTACGATAACTGCAGGCAACCATTTTGAACCCGAGGCACCGTTATGAACATAAACTGGATCACCTGGTTTGAATGATCTCTTATTTGAGTGTTTATGTGTTAATTTATGTTTCTCCTGATGCTGTCGAACACGTTTTCTGGTATTTGGTCGTACTACATCTAAGGCAGATCGTAGTTGTCTTCCTTGAAGTAGTTGTACTGGAGATAAACCTGTTGTAGAATTGGGTGTTATTCTGTAGGTTAGCAAGAACTTGAAAACTATCGTTTGAATAGAATCTCCTTTTCTTCATGCTCTGTTTAAATGATTGAACTGTCCTCTCTATGAGATTAACTGCCCTCTCTACAAGACCATAAGTAGAGGAGTGGCATGGTGCTGAGCTAATTTAAATTATATCCATTCATTTGGAATGTACATCTTGAATAAGTAAAAACGTTTTACCCAGAAAAGGTCCTGCAAAGTAGACGTTCCAATGGTTTGTCAGCAAATTCCCAGTGATGTAGAGGTGCGCTGACAAGATTCGTCTGGTGTTCCTGACATGGTATGCTTGAATGAACAATATTTTAAATTTGATTGACCATCTGAGGCCACAATATAAAACTTCAAGCTAGGCTTTCCGTTCGTGTCATACTTTGATGTGTTTCATGTGTGACCTCTAGGTAGGGAGCAGCGGTGGCACAGTCAGATAGACACTTGTTCGCTAACCTGAAGTTCTAGGGTTCAATTTCGGCATTGAGGGGCTGACACGGTGGGTTCGTTTTGCCGCATTGCCCAACTTACCGCATCGTGCCCAATTGCACAAAAACGATTTGTAAAACGAAACTAAAGGTTTCTGATAAAATCCGGAATGGCCATTTGTTTCATATGAAACATTGAAACGAAATGTTTTAATCTATTGTCCCGCATCGATTTTCTTTTTATTTATAATTTGGACCTGTTGGGAAAATCGAAACTAGTTTTATGGTCAAATCTGGAAGAAAATAAATACCAAGTAGGCTAAAAACGATCAGAACTGATAGGAGATAATCGTGTTTTGATCTGAAACTCCAGTCAACGAAATAATCACTATATAACAATGTATACTATGGTTAGCTGAATAGTCCTTAGCCCTTGTGGGATATCTTAAAACATGGTTTTTCCCGTAACCAGTACACTTATTTAATAACCAAAATTAAAGATCAGCAATTGTATTGTCTTTGTACCAGACCCACCAACTGGTGTCTCGAGAAAATGACAAAAACTGGCACTGTATCGAAGTGCGCTGCGAAATCAGACAGAGACAGAGCAGAGAAATAAAAGAAATAATCGATTTGGTATGGTTCTTTCATGGTTAATCTTAGACTGTTCACTTTATGAACACAAAAAATAAGGAATAGACGCACAAGAGACTTCAAATGCTATTGATTGTTTATTAGCCGAAGTAATAACAATTGTTACAAAACTTAAGAAATCGATAGTCCGAGAAATTGAAATTAACTATGTATCAGGCAATTCTAATGAGTCGCACAGGACATAAGGCCATCTGAACACAACTGTTATCTAGTACATTCGATCGCAAATGATGGCAATCCAGTGTGATTATATATATAAGTCTAAAATGATATATATATGTTGTATCGTTTCAAACATGTAAAATCACACCGAGTTGCAATTATTTGCGATCTTCCGTCGATTAAGAATGTACTTGATAGCAGGCAAACGTGATTAAAAACAAATTACCCCAAAATTACAAATTCTCAAACTCGTACCATCGAGCTTATTGGGTTCTCACTAGCTTGTCCTGAAATATTTGACAACGGATTTTATAGCAGAAAATTCTTAGCCATCAAGTTAGGAGATAATTCTGACAGTTATCCATTTAATGCTTAATTGTGACTATTGGTTATACAATGATACATTTTATCATCAGTTTGAATGTATATCCTACGGATGTTTTGTTTTCATTGACTTTGTTTACAAACAGTTGTAGTCGCCAACAACTTTCTTCTTAATATTTAAATTACCAGGATCACGTGACAATATTGACATAGTTCCGGTAAAAAAAATGACCATTCATTACTGTGATATGTTGCAGAGCGCAAGCGTAACATTCACGGAGGTCACTATTCATTGTGTGTACGTTCGTATTTGTTGTGTATGTTAAGCAGCTATGTGGCGCAAGGTTGGCCTATGCATTATCGTGTCCAAACCATCCCCAGTCGCCATACTTCCTTTAGACAACGGAAATACAAATGAGAGAGATTACATTTTCATATTTAACGTATAGATATCTAAATATTGTCCAATGAAAATGGGTCCTGCTGTAAATTTCAGCCAATCAGAACAAATTACTCGTTACTGACGCTATGTTTGCCAACGTAAACAAAACGAAATCAGTGTGTCATTGAATGGTTTAATTAACATGGACGGTACAGAACTGAGTAAGATTTTTGGTAAAGATTTTAAGCTGAAAAAAAATCAAATTCTTAGGAATATTTACTGGGAAAGAATGTGTTTTCATCTCTTCAAACGGGCGGCGACAAAGCGATGTTTTGTTTACATATCCTCATTTCCATTTTACCGACCTCATTAGTCAGATTTAAAAAGCACAAATCTCATTTCCACGCCCACAAAACGAAGTTTAGTGGAGTTTAATACGGGTTTATAAGACCATGTCAAAACCCGTTTTCGTGATACGATGGGTATGCATATTCTTTGAGACACCGGATAATCAAAGAAGGCACTGATACCTAGTGAGGATTAAATTTTTATTTGTTTTCTTCTCATTGCAACTTGGTTTTTCTAAAGACTGCCTACAAAAGGAATAAAAATCTGAGTAATGCCTCTCGTGCTACTACGGCCTTTTATTCCATTTCACATTCAACTGTTGTTCAATCAATGTAAAGGTAGTAGGCATATTTATGATGCTTTAACAGAAATATTTCGATTAAGTCACAAACCAAATTTGAGGTACTAGAATACAAAGTGAATGATTGGAGCCTAAATTACATTTTACATTTTAATATTACAAAAAATTCGAAAATTAATTGGTTTCAATACCGCATTTTACATCGCATTTTACCAACAAATACTTTTCTCTACAAAATTAAACTAGTCGAAACTGAATTATGCACCTTTTGTCAAAATAGTCCGGAATCTTTAGAACATCTCTTCTATGATTGTCTATATGTAAAATCCCTATGGGATAAGCTTAAAGTTTACCTTTCTGGAACTGTGTTGTCATTAGAAACGATTGTTTTCGGATCTAACTTATTAGGTATACCCTTAAATTGGCTTCTTCTTCATACAAAATTTTTCATTTATCGTTCAAGGATTAATAAAAACCAAACCTAATAGCATTATTAACTATCTCCTAGATAATATCAAAGTAGAACTATATTTATGTAAACACAAAAACGACATGTTTTTAAATGCACAATGGGATAATATTTTAGAAATACTGACAAATTTTGATCATTAACTGAACAGACTCAATTATAAGGAAATGACGGTATGGTACTCTTTCCTTTCATCTTTCCTATACTGTCCACTTGTTTCTGTTTCCATTTCTTTATCTCTCACAAACTCTGTTCAATATATGGCATAGACTATACAACTATATAAAACTATAGATATTGTAAAATTATAATGAATATCAATGTGCTACTTATATTGTAAATATTACAGATATCTGTATTGTATATGTTTTGCCAATAAAATTTATAGAAAAAAAAAAAAAAAAAAAAAAATCTGAGTAATGTTCTTGTACATAGTAGATTAGAACTCCCTGAAACAATCGCTTTGCATTATTTGTGTACCTTGTATATCTCTCAATTATTTCATTGATGTAGGCTATTCCAATGTTGAAATCCACATTCCCTACTTGAGACCTAGGCCAGTGCTTCTATAAGAGAGTTTCTCTTCTAAAACCTTATTCTATTTTTATCTATGATGATAACACGAACACAATTATATGGATAACAATTACTTTAATAAATAACTTGCGACGTTTCGACGATGATTCTTTCGTCTTTATCAAGCAATGATACAAAATAACAAGGCATTCAGGATATATAGTGTGGGGCAACAATGACAAGGATTAAAACAATAGGAATACATTAATCAATTATGTAGGGGTAATCACAAGGGTGTGTGATTAGAGAAACCATTAAAGGGATGTAGTAAATTACATTATAATGGTGGGGTGGTGGTGATTATAATCGTACAATGTGATGATAGATAAAACATTGCTCCTGCAATGAAGAATATGTTGGAGAAACAAGACGCCCTCTCAATCTCAGAACGCAAGAACACCTATCCCTAGCACCTACCCAAACATCCGCAGTTTCTGAACACATCAAAAACAACCGACGACACAAAATTGGCAATATCGAAGCCCTTACTAAACACCAAACCAACAAGAAAATGAGACAATTGACCGAAGCTTTTCACATAAGGAGATACAAACCGCAACTCAACAGAGATACAGGTGTTTATTTATCACATGCCTATGACCCTTTAATTAAATAACCCCACCCCAAATTTTGTATTTAGATTGTCACCGGCATCTTACTAGTCAAGTTTTTTATGTTTTATTTATCATCACATTGTACGATTATAATCACCACCACCCCACCATTATAATCAAGATGTAATTTACTACATCCCTTTAATGGTTTCTCTAATCACACACCCTTGTGATTACCCCTACATAATTGATTAATGTATTCCTATTGTTTTAATCCTTGTCATTGTTGCCCCACACTATATATCCTGAATGCCTTGTTATTTTGTACCATTGCTTGATAAAGACGAAAGAATCATCGTCGAAACGTCGCAAGTTATTTATTAAAGTAATTGTTATCCATATAATTGTGTTCGTGTTAATATCATCAATTACTAAATGCCACTCAATGAAGATATCTATGATGATCTAGTTTCATCCTAAATACATTCATATTGTAGTTTTGTATCATTTATATAGTATTTAACTGGATTTCTAATAAAGATTTTATCATTATACATCACTTTTATCACTTATGATTGATATTCGGCCAAATATTTCGGGGTTTGTTTTACGGTTAGGATGAGTATGTAATTACAATATTAAAGGTAGGACCAGTTGCTATTTGCATTTTTATGCAATTTGACCAAATACCGCAATCTCTCTAAAATGCAAAGCTTTACTGGATCTCGGATTGATTGAATAATGGATTATTGAATATAATTCAGAGAAACTGGTTAGTTACATGATATATTATAAGCGTCAAGTGCAGTATCTTTGTAACATAGTGTTGTTCCGTTAAATAACATTATCCGGTGTAACTCAACTCGAAACCAATGATTCTATCAATGCTTGCTAAAATGTAACACAAACTTTAAAAAAAAAGATATAATTACGTAACCTTAATAATGATTGCTATTGTAATTTTTGTTCTGTCGTCTTTGCTCATTCAACAAGATAAGCTATACATAGAATTTTTCGAATTTTTGCAACAATATCATGGAAAAGTTTTTTTTTGGTACGATTTTACACGTATTAACGACCACCCGTGATATACTGAAATTTTATGGGCTTATCTTGCTGGGCAACCACTTTTTCGAAATGATATTTGAAAATTACTGTTTTTGACCGCTTGTAAAACCGGTAGTAGATGTCATACATCAAAGATTATGATTAAGATTATTGAACTTTGCGCTCATTACTGCTCTAACATGATCATTAAATGGCGCTTTAAAAACACAGATAAAGCTTCATTATGGTCAATGTCTATGAACAAACACACACATCGTAAAGGTTCTTCTAAAAAAGAGCTTTCTCTTAATAGCATCAACAGATTTACAGCCGTAGCCCTACTACACTAAATGACCTATCCGCAATTGTTTTATATTTTGTTGTTGACTAAGGTTTATAGACACGTAGTAGATCTTGTACAATACAGATTGATATCTAAAGATAAGAGATCTGGTAGATATTTTGGAGCAAAATTAATAAGCATAAGCATTTGTACACTTGTACACCATCAGAAGAAGTTTGCACTCAAAGTATGAATGGTAATCCATGCTAAAAAGTCAAAAATAAATATTTAGTAAATTATAAAACCTATTCCTTTTTGAAAGTAAAAAGCCAAAAATGACCAATTTGGCAGAACTTATGATATATTTTTATGCTTCATTCTATGGCTGACAAATGCATAATTTGCGAGTTATGACAAATTGCAATTATATAAAGTAAATGTGACTCTAACCCAAATGTGCCACGCCCGTCCCCTAAATTTTTAAAGGTTCTGTTATGTGAACAATATGAATTAGAACTGTGGACGTACGGGAAACTTTTGAAAGCCTGTTTGCTTTTAACTCAGGTGCTTTTAACCAGAAATTAAAACTTTCGGGTATGTGATAAATAAATCAAGTATATATAATACTCCAGAAATGTCACCTCAATATTCTCAATTTGCAAAAAATAATAGAACTAATTTTTACCGCATCACGCTAAACCTCTAAATTCTTCAATTGACTAAAAATAAAAAAACACGTAGATAATCAGACTTAGTCTGAGAGGAATTTGACCATATGAGTTCTCCTATCAAATATTGTCGATGAGTTAACATCTGTTGACGAATTCTCCGAAAAAATGTTGTCGACGAGTTTACATTCTGACTGGTATTCGTATATACTAGACGGAAAATCTTTAAATATTTCATTAAAATCCATTAAATTGACGTACAGAGGGGTCTTAGAATGCAAAAGAGTGTATTGTTACAATCTTGTGATAGGGTCCCCACCAACCTAGACGAGCCACTGACAGTCTTTTTAAGAAACGGTTTGCAAATTTTGATGGGAAAGTGTACTCTACAAGTTATACCCTCTGCTAATTTAGGTTCATAGGGCTGAGTGCACATAGAAGTATACGCTATACGTTATACTTCAGAATGCGACAAGTGCTTGGGGAGTTTCACAGAACGTTTCAGAACCCGATAGATCATTCTGATGAGAAGATTTTTTTCAACTA
The DNA here is from genome assembly GCF_000327385.1 of Lottia gigantea. Taxonomy (NCBI): domain Eukaryota; kingdom Metazoa; phylum Mollusca; class Gastropoda; family Lottiidae; genus Lottia; species Lottia gigantea. Next base: position 2,231,615 of record NW_008708301.1, read on the forward strand.
CATGCGGATGTTAACACATCAAATGAACAGATTCCGTTCATGATTGTCGGTGATGAAGCGTTTCCCCTGAAAACTTACTTGATGCGCCCTTTTGCAGCCCGTACCATGAATGAGGACAGACTTATTTATAACTATAGACATTGCAGAGCCAGGCGTTCGGTCGAATGCACTTTTGGCATTTTTGTAAAAAAATTTGAAGTTTTCCAACGCCCGATGCGCCTTCTACTGGACAAACCAATTGTAATTACAAATGCAGCCACGGTTCTTCACAACTATATCCGAAGACGGGATGGGCACTTGATAGATCGCACATCATCTGTCAAGTGTGAATCATTTTATAATCCAGGAGATGGTTTTATCCATCTGCAACCGCTTCATGGTACTAGGTTTGTTGAAGATGCAGTTGGACTGAGAGAGGCTGTCAAAGACTTTTTCTGTGACCCGTAGGGGAGTGGGGAATGGCAACATCAGCATGTTTTCAGAAATGTCCTTTCCCACGACCAAGTTGATTAATAAAAATTGAAAATTTACCTTTCTTGGGTGAATTTATTTCACTTGTTTCCTTGTTTTTGTAATCATCATTTTCTGGATCCCACAACAGGGGCATCTGTCTTACTTTTTCAATGACTGTGTATTTGTAATCTTCCATCGTTGCCTACCTGTCAAACAGAATTTCTTGGTTGATAGTACAGTGCAGTACAATGTATAACATGTACATATGAAGGTATGAGCTATGAAATTGCAATTAAAATGACACCGGTTTTCTAATTTACCAAAAGATTATAAATGGGCAAATATCAAAAGCTTGTATTTACAAATTGCAGTTGCCACATTCGCAAGTGGCTGTATACACTGCTTGAAAATCGAACAAGCACGATTCTCACTATACTACACTATACCCTACTATACGCAGGCATACTTCGTTTTCGATTAGTGTCCTCTTACGTGACCAGGTATTATGAAATTACCTTGTTCGATTTTAGGTATACGTGCAAAACGTGCACCGTATACCCAAAAAGTATACTTCTATGGGAACTCAGCATAAGAGATACTCTCCTGTTGAAACACGTGCATATTTCACAAGTATTAGACATTATTATTCCCCTTTATTCAGATAGAAAAAAACATTAAAGAGGTATTTTTTTAAATCTGAACGCCAAACTTTTACAAAAATTTATTAGGGTTAAGAGATTTCATAATTATATGTCATAATCTGTGGCCATACTGATAACCTCTGTGTTGTTGGACCATGACTAGAGTGAAAGGGTCAAATCAACTGTTATAATATCATCCCTGTCTTTATCACTTACCTGTCAATCAAATTAATCCTTTCAATTGAAAAAATATTGTTTGTTTTAATTTTTTTCTAAAATTACCAATTTAATGATTTCAGATATTGTTTTTAAGCCATTCGTGTCACATATCATTTAAAGGAGAAAACTGTGTACATTCTGACATGGCGATTATGGAATCAGCACTGATATGGGATAATAACAGATGAAGTTAGGATTTGAGTCGTAAGAATTTCAATAATTTAAAGAATATATTTATGCATCTTTGTTGTATATTTGGCAAGATGACTAATTCTACATTAGGGAGGTTGCATCGAATTGTTCGTGCGCATCTGATTTCGCATGTGTGTCGCGAGATTTATCACACAGTGGGTGTCCCCATATTCGCGTCTGATTCTACATCCTCCGTAATGGCGGCCTAATGGGGAATGCTTTGACTCCTCGAAGGAAAGGAAATAGCCTCCTCGAAGGAAAGGAAAATTTACGAGGGAGTCGAAATTCAAAAGGTATTTAAATGTTTCTGAAGCGAATAAACCCAGTGACTAATTCATCGTCAGATTCGATCGGAATGCTAACTCCTTGAACGGACGTCAATAACAACCTGAGTTTGGCACTGTTGATGTTTCACCCCCTCCCTCTCCCGTAGAGCTATCGATGCGAAACTTGGTTTTGTTGATACATTGTCATATTTTAGAAAAATGCGACATTTAACAATTCATGAAGAAATTTTCTAGCCATTTCTAGTGAAATGTTTTTTTTTTATATCACTGACGGTGTATTAAAAATATAGATGTATTTTGTCGTCGCGAAAATGATTGTTGGGAAATGTAAAATTTCTGTATTTGATCTCAAGATCGAAGATGTTAATTTCAAGTTTAAATCTGAAACAATTAATAAAGGAATTTTAAGGGTAAAGGATCTTATGCACTTACATAGCAATTTCCGAATCATTAGTTATATATTTAGACTTAATGGTCTTAAACTCACCCAGGTATGCATACTGCGGATATGCATTATCATATAATAACACACTTGTATATTACGAAATCCCCCTCTCAGGGATACATTTATCAATTTAAAATAATTCATAATAAAAATTGAATTAACAACAATTATTTTCACATTTCTGTTATGCCTAAATGCTAAGTCTTATTAGGTATTAGTAACGGCATTGGTTACTCAATAACACGACGTTCTTTCGCAGTTTTAATTTCCTTCAAATTCATATTGTGGTTTTTGATATCGCAGTGAAGAAGCCTTTTCTTTCTATTAAAAAAACTCAGAGAATTAAAATGTTGGTGATATTATTGAAGTTACTAATGTTATTGAATACATGTAAAACTTGTGAAATTACTACGAAAATGTTCAAATCTTATACAAAAGATAAACTTTTATCGGGGTATTACCAGACAACTACGGCTGCTGACCAACTATCATGTACAAGTTCTTGTTTTTTCAATGAAAGATGTGTTGGATTGGCTTATCATGAATTGCGAAAAATGTGTTACTTATATGACAAAATTCCATTTTGTTATAATTCTTCAGTTGATGTTGGTGTAAATACGTTTTTTCTAGAAGGTAAGTTAAGCTGGGGGTTTCAAGAATATCAAAGTAGAAAACGAGTTGTTTTCGAACCTAAACAAGGTGAAGCATCTCATCAAATAGAAATGCTAATTCACCAATGAATGAATGGATCGATTATATTCAACTAATCACATTCTTGTTGTTTTTATTTTCAGACACATTTATTAAAAATATTGCTTTGAATAAACCCAGTAATATCAGCAGTACGTATTATGGAATACCCTGTTCTTGTTGTGCTGTTGATGGTATCCTCACAAGTCAAATCAACACCAAAAATTCTAAATTAGAATGGTGGTGTGTTGATCTCGAGCAAGTATTCAATTTATATTACATCGAGATATATAACGCTTATTCACAATATCCTAGTAAGTATCAGAAAATACAGTTTTCAATATTTCGCCACTGTCAATTCACATCCTGAAAACTTATCTTACATCTTGATAACAATAGTGGGGCTTTTTAAAAGGAATCGTGAAAATGAAGGTACAAGCAATAAAACTTAGCTGTTCTCTAAATAATTTTGATCAAATCTGCACGATTGGCTAATTCAAAATACGAGATGGCGTTTTTTTTTCAAGATGGCTGCTAAAAATGTGTAGATGTCCCATTGGCTTGAAGTAGGTCTAAATGTCTCTGTATTTCCTGTTTGATAAGCGCACGCCAATTCATAATTTTTCTCACTTAAAACATAGGTTAAGGAAGGAGTTTTGTAAGATGCGAGTTCATGGCCACAAACATGTTCATTAGCAACAGAAGTATATTATCAATATCCTGTGGATAATATCGTATCTATGCAAAAGGAACATGGGCCACAATATAAAACTGCGATGACTCACTTACTAAACTCGATAAGGGTAGCATCAGATCCTACAGTGAATATTGATTTGCAAATAGCTAACCAGAGGCTTTTGGAAAGATACACCCACTTCTTTCTTAATAATTTCAGAATATTGAGAGCTGTAACTAAGGAAATATATCTCTAATCCTACGCAAATTCAAACACGTTGATATAGGTCTACACAGAAAATCTGACAATGAATATAGGGCTTATTTCATTCACATGCCTATTTTAATTGTTTTAAGTTTATCGAGAACTGTAACTGGGAAAATATTTGTCAAATCATACCCCTGGTTCATACTTATCCAAGAAAATTTGAACATAATCTTAAATATTATTTTTATTTAATAATGATTATTATAACAACATCTTTCTAAAAACCGTGACATCCATTGCTTTCACAAGTCAATTGTAGACGGAAGGACGGACGAACTGACATACGTTCACCCAACAATTCTTCAAAGCTTATTTTATGGAGTTTCCTACCATCTCGCTATGAGGTGTGAAGTAATTTATCAGCAGTCTAAACTAAATCTATCAGACCAAGTATAGGTAAATACGGGTAAGCATCAGATCCTACAGACTAGTGCATATTGATTTCGTAATAATTTCAGTGTATCGAGAGGTGTAACTCAGGAAATACATCTCGAATATTATGCACATCGAACTCGTGTATAATCTTGTAAAACCAACATACAAAATATGACAAAAATGTATGCCTTATTTCATTCACAAGCCTATTTAAACATTTTAGATATATCAAGGACTATAACTGAGGAAATATTTATCGAATTCTACCCTGAGAAAATGTGAAATTACTCTCATACACAAAAATATAGACAATTTTTTACAAAAACGGTGACTTGCGTTCAAAAGCTAATGGCCACGTCAATATTCGCCCATATAAATACATTTTGCTACAATCTCGCTTAGAGTTGCGAATTAAGTTATCAGCAGACTTAATTAAATCTATCAGACCAAGTATAGGAACATTGTGAAAAATCTTATTCATTTTTCAGGTGTGATGGAAAGATTCAATGGTTTCCAGTTACGATTCAGTAATACCGGACAATGTGACTACGAGACGTTTCATGAAGCCAGACTGTGCTACAAAGACAACATACAATATGCACAGAAGACGTACAAAATAACATCATGCAATTATCAATCAGTTTTCTCTTCGAGATTTATATTTGTAAGTGTAAGACCAAATACGCACTTATCTATTAGGGAGTTTATAGCGGTATAGGTTTTCACCTTTAAACGAAAATTCATCTATCTAATTGCTTCATTTCAAATACGAGGTTTAGATTCTCAGTTACTAACCTTGGCGGAAACCTCTACAAATTAATTATTACCAGAAAAGTTAATTTTGAGTTGTTCTTGTTGCACCTTATGAAAGCAATATTTTCATAGTTAAGGCTAATTGAAGCAAACACCTGTCCTGCTTAAAAAAACAACAAGAAAAACCCTGGATAACTATATCAAAATGTGACAAGATACAACTTCTTCAATACTCACGTTATTACTGATCCCTAGTGTTATTATTGATCCCTAGTGTGTTACTGATCCCTCGTTTGATCTCTCTGCTAGAAAAATAATATCGGTGTCATGATTTATATTCCTGCTCTATTTGTTTCTCTGTGACTGAATGTGTGAACTTGATCTCTTATTTCTGTACAGTCCGTATTGCTTACTATGTGTAAATTGTACAATATCATCTTCGTTTCGGATTTCTTGATCTGAAAAATTAATGTCTTATTGGCCCATTTTTGTCCTAGGTCCTCTCGCACTCGATGTGCGGCACTGACAAGGATTTATTTCGAAACCAGTCAAAGTAGGGCAATATTGACTTTGCAGGTAAAAATTTATATAAATGAAGCATATGTGATTAATACCTTATATCGATAGACTCAAATATAAATACACGTGTGTACTTTCGTATTTTCGTGGGAGAGCATGCATACCAAGAAAAAAACCCTACAGGTCAGATCCCATGTGACAACCTCAAATAGCCCGAGGTTTTATATTTTAACCCGATTGATGGACGTCTTAAGCGAGGGATCTGATATTCTCCGGAGTTAATTTAAATTAATTATCTTATCATATTCGCAATAAAAATAAGCTTATATAGAAGTGTAAATTGTATATTATGGTTTATTTTGTGTATTGTGAAGTATATATATTGGTGACAATTAAAATATTAATTTTTTTTTAGCTCTTTAAATTAAATGGTAACGAACATCAGTATCCAGTCACTTCCTTAGCTATTCCCGGTGAGTCATGTTATTGCCAACGTCACAATGTCAAAGTATTACGTAGTATACCTTTTCAGTGTTTTCACATTTATTTCCAATATCTGCTTAAAATACATGGTAAGATACATCTGTTAAAAAAAAACAGGTCACATCAGTGGGTATTCCCTTTGAGTCCTGTTATTGCCATCTTCACAATGTCAAACTATTAACTTACACCTTGACAAGCAAGACAGGTCACTATTGCAGTCAAGGTATTAGTATGAAGTTCACTCAGCCGACGATAATTCCACTCAATATATCGACTGAGCTATTCCACTACCACGGATTTGCGTAAGCGTAGTATTTCTACATGTTTTTGCGCTTATCAAAAAAAGAAATCGCTGAGAGATATAGTTGTGAATGACAAGTTATTATAACCAAGGAATAACATATTATATGAATATAATTACTACAAGATTTATCGTCAATAATATTTTCGTAAAGCTATCGGTTCTGTATATTTTATGGTTTTCCAAATTGTCGATTTGAAGAGATTTAGAGGGAGAGGATAATATTGTGACTCACATGTACGTTTTTGTTAAAATCAAAAACTCAATTTATTTTGTAAAAAGGTATCATAAGCCTTAAAAAAAACATTAAGTTGTCAATTTTACTGAACATTATTAGGAGTATGAAATCAATGATGGCAGGCCGTCTAAAATGGCCTTCGAACACTAATGATGTGATCTTATACATGTTATAATTATAAATGATATGGTTAAATGTATGAATGCAAGAATCTAATTTATGTAATGTGTATAATCTACACGCCAAATTCAAAATGACATCCGAAATATAAACTACATTTTCACCCTTGGAATGCATTACCAAACCAAGAGGATTCTGTACTTACAAACAAGACTTGGTGTCTGCCTTAATTAGAGACATGTATTTCATGTAGATTACATAATAAACAATACATCAAACAGATCTTTAAAAAATATTAAATACTTTATTTACTACATCGATACAAAAAACCGACATAGCTTACAAAATGAGAGCAAACATCAGCGAACAGATCAATTTCCGAGCATAGCTAAAGCATGAAACCTACACGAATTGTGGCAATCAGACAAACACGCGTTACTCACATATTAAATCAATCGCTAAAATCATGCCTCTATTGCTGCATCGCACCCCGATCACTTTCGATCGCGGGGTGTCTGATCGGTCTGAATTTGTTGTCAGTAATGAGAATGGATTACTCTATTATCGCATTGTAATTTTCAAATCAATGCGTAAGCGTCAAATGGAGAAGTGCTTTAACAATTTTGAGAGCGCAAACAAAAAGAGTTAAAGATACTGATTTACATATGCTAAACACCCTTGAAGACACAATTCTTGATGGATGTTGGCAAAACTTCGTGTGAGTGGTTTGAATCACCCACAGGAAAACCCTTTTGAAAAGAAAATTGAAAAATATCAAATAGGAGTTGTTGCCCTTAAAACGCGTTCAATTATTATCCCGTAAATACTTTTGAGCAGTACTTCTATACAGGGAGAAATTGGAAGACCAGAAGAAAAATTATCGCCAGGGTGGGGGGGGGGGATGCTGGTAAAGGAGGGGGTAGTCAGTAATTTACTGCTGCCATTTCACATATTTGGTGAAATGTCCGTTCAGCATAGGTTAAGGGTCGAAAGCTTGTCGACTTCGCGTTCAACAAAAGGACATAGACTACAACCAATTTCTGCGTTATTAACATGACCATGAAAATCTTGAGCTAGCCAAATTGAACCACTAGCCTACATTATATCAACATCCGGAGCTTGTCGAATTGAAAGTAGATTACTGCCGGTTATACTCATTCGCTAGAGTTTGGCAGTTCACAAAACGACTGTTTTTAGAATCATCTCACCAAATCATAAAGATAATGCAATTTCAGACATCAATTTCCAAATCTAGACCGAACATTACTCAATAATAGGCATGCAAAAACCCATAAGGGAGAGAGAAAGAAGATTTCAACCGGATAAAAGAATAACACAGGGGTTTAAATGGGCCCGGAACAATTGTTTCCCCAGTGGCCCCAAAGGGGTTAAAATCGGACGATTTGCTTTTAGCTCTGGCTAGCCCATGCCAGCCTATCACAGACCACTTTGGTATTCTTAAAAAAGGTAGAAGAGACGCTGTTAGACTGAGTAAAAAGTGAATTTTTGAAAAATCTTCGACAGAGACTCGAACCCGGGACCCCAACGTTGCCAAGCAAATGCTCAACCCAGTGGGCCACCGAGACCTAGGGTTAGAAAGGCTTGGGTTTTCTGATGAGAGTTCATTTACTGTGCTATTGATATCATCTTCAAAATAGTCCGAACACACGCACTCTATTTTCAAATTTTTACAGATGTTACAAAGTTTATATTGACATTTATTCCCCATATGGCCCATCTGGTTACACCTCCTACATACAACTTTCGGGTACTCAGCAATCATATACGATTCAGAGTACCATTTATTGCATACCTTGGTTTGATTATTATGTAGCACACGAAAATTTATGAGTCCATTGATCGTTTCTAGTTTTACGGCCAAGGGAATGGATTTCAGACCAGGTGGAAAAATACACCTAACGTGTCTCGTGCCATTTTCAATAGTTCTAAATTTATCATGATAGTGGCTTATAAGTTCTCCTTCGATTTCGATATTAAAGAATTTCAGCTTGTCTAAAAGAGCAGTGTCTTCAATATAGGAGGGAATGTCCATAAAGGATACCACTGTGTAGAGAGAATATGGGATTTTACATTCAATTTGACAATCCTTCACTCAGCTTCTCTGCACTAGCTTTATTATTAACTGTTACCTCAAGCATACCAGGCTTTCTCGTAATCACAACAAAAACATTACCGATACCAATTACATCCTCTAATCCATCTATTATCTCTCGCAACTTAATCCTCTCAACATCAACATATTTATCTTGACAACACATTCTTTCAGGTACTTCCTCGAACCCATATTCCAGGGCTAGGGGGACAAAACCCCACACAGGTACAATCGAAATCCAATATAAAGTTCACTATCAATATACTATCCAACAGTCAAAGTGAATAATCCTTAGTGTAGCTCAACACGCTTGAGTGAATTCTAGAGAGAACATGTTACGATGTTTACACGTTGCTGTCCAAACTAAGTATGTACAGCGTCTCTTCTACCATTTTAAGTTTACAAAGTATTGCCAGGCATGTGCGCAACCCACTGGGCCGTCGAGACCTAGGGTTAGAAAGGCTTAACCCTAGTTAACCCTAGTTTTGGAAAATCAATTAGGGTTAGCTCAGGAAAGGCTTGAAGCTCGTTCCAAGCTATGGTTTCGGCATATGAAATGAAAAAGCAATTCGTTGCGCATCTTCTCAACACAAAATGATCCGGATAAAAGAATAACACAGGGGTTTAAATGGACCGTAGGTCCGAGTACTACGTCATTATTAGACGTATTGACAAACTTTCGACCATAAACCAACCAAAATATAGTTCACAAACAAATACATCTACTCAGACACGTGCTATATTACAGGTCACATCAGATCCAAACACATGCCTCACAATACAGGCAGTCTTTTCAAAATGTCCGGTTAGGAAAATAAACAAAATATACCTGTTCGAGTTACATACTATTATTGCCAGATTTATAAATCTGACACAATAAGAATAATATTCTAATTCTAAGAATAAATCTTAGATTAATTATTACAACTAGTGTTCACAAACTATTTGAAGCCAAGTCAATCGTAAACACATTTACAAAATAATTTCACACTTACCTGGCAAAGGACCATGAGTCCAATATTTAGAGTCCATTATTGATGTCAATATTGGACTCATGACCGTTTGTCAGTACCATTATGATGGATAAAGGTACGCCGAGATCAAAGAGTATGGTCACATCTATATTTTAAGAATGGTTAATGATGTACTCACAAAGAAACTTGGTTCGTTAAAGATATTTGTGTGAGGTGATCTACGAATGAATTGAAATTGACGCCATTCACCCCAGACATGCAAAAAATTGTGAAAATTATGATCTCATGTCCATTTATGGTTGGTTGATCGTTGACTAAATTTTTCGATTAAAATACTTTTCATAATGACTAATTTATTTTGGGGAGGAATAGATTGAGAAGAACTCTTACGGGAGGAATGATATCACTGAGGTTGAGAAGCACTGCTTTGGAGGGTACAATTGTAACAAAGGGGTAACATTTAAAATGTATATTTGTTTATAAGTTTATGTTTCAGCACAGCTTTAATGTTTAACAAAAGTACACACTGAACACATAGTCACAAATACTAACAATCAACTCAAATCTGTTCACCCTATTCTATTTTTCTTCTATATCTTATGCATTGATGAGCTTTTGCTCTCCTAACAAATATGATATCAACACCCTGAGCATTCTAACTTTTCCTATCAATTTATTCATTAAGCCTTAAGTTTTCAAAGTGAAAGGACTGTTTCAGTGCTTCTAGATTTCATATGGTTTTGGCGGGAATTTCTATTTCAAAGATTCAGTTTTGCCATTTATATTTCATGGATTGCTTATTGATTATGGATATAGTTAGACATTAGATCAGTCTTTATTAAAGGTATGTTTTATTTTATATATTCTGAATAATCTACTGCTTTTGTAAGGGTCTGTAAGTTAGGTAATGGTTTATGTAAGCAAAGTGTATGGCAGCCATTTTTAATTCTTAAAGTTATTCCATATAGTTCCAGTATACATGTATTTCAGTTCAGTTGTGGTAATTGTTATTATAATAGAAGTATTTTAATTAATTCACAAATAGAGTATAAATATAGTTTTTAATAACGTTATTGGTTCTTTTAGTTTTAAGATATTTCGTCTTACCTGCCAGTTGTGTAGATACTTTAAACCACCAACTTTTTGGTATTTATTTTGTATATTGTTACTTCATATTTAATATTTCATTATTTATATTAAGCAAGTACGATTTAAGTGGTATTAAGAACATAATTTGTATTTTTAAGAATTAGCATTGTTGTAATGTTATTTTAATTATTCTGATTGTTGTATGTAATTATATTTATTGTACTTTCAAGGGTTTTGTTATATTTCGATGTTTAATAAAGTTTATAAAAATCGAATCCAGCGTAGCTTATTACATCATCTACGTCTAACCCTACAACATTGGAGCCCGACAAGGGACAGTAGGAGATACTATTTGATGGCGTCATAATTTATACTGGTGCCACCAACCTGCATCTCCAACTGTTCCTGTTGTCGACGATTTGTGAAAACGCGTGCTGTACAGCAACAATAAACAATTTGTGCACAAACAATGATTTGGTAATATGAATTTTGTGTGTGTGTATAGTTTACAGATAGTATTGCATCCTCTTTATAAGTATTATTAGTCAAAGGTATATTATTATCATATAACATTATTGATTGTAGGCCTACTGTTTTGTTATTTTTCAAGTTGATAATTTATTCACATAAATCTTTTAGATTGTGATTAGTCTAATAATAATTTTTATTTCAGGTTTTGAAATTTATTTCAGTCGTTCTTTTGTTACCTTTGTAAATTTAATTACTGGAAGAGTACTCTCCCTAGTAAATTGTTATCATTGTATGACCTTGGCATTTCTTTATTTCCAGTGTGAATCTTAAACATTGGGTAAATTCTTAATAAATAAATTGCTGTTGTCAGTTGACACGTCTAAATTAACTTCATAGTGTAGATTATTTGGACTTTAACTATTTTTTGAGGGGGTTTTCTGAATTCCATGAATTAAATTGTTTCAATTTAGATCATTATTACTTTATCTAATTATTACTTTATTTAATTATTACTTTGTTTAATTATTACTTTGTGTTAGTATTTGGTTTCTGCTATAGAAGTCTTATGGTGTTAAAGTGGTTATGTCACATAGTAAATGTTTATTGCTGATAAGTTTTGTCATTATACCTTTGCTTGACAGTTGGCATTGGAGACTTTTCTTCAGGTTCATTTCGTATTCTTCTCTCTTCTATCTTTGGGTTTTCTTTATTCTTTGCTCTATCCTGTTGTCAGTATATCCTTTCATTATCAACTCATGAATCCATAATTATACAATATACATTATTTTTCACTGCATACTAATTCTTTACACTTACTTGGTTATTCATGTATGTAATATTGTGTTGTACCTTTAGGAACAAATAATTAATCTTTTGCGGCGTTTGTATACCGTATGTCGATATATATTAACCCGTCTGCGTTCATTTATTCCACGTTTGCGTTGCGTGTTGTATCTCATAGTTGATTGTTTTTACATTCAACCGTCCGGTTACTTGCGTTTTTATTTTTTTAGTGTGGCGGTGTTTGTGATTATTTCATTTCCCTTATTTTTCATACTAGATGGTGACTTTCTTTTAGGTCTGAAACAACGGTGTTACACATAGTGTAACTATTATTTTGTTTTGCAGTTGTCCTGTAATATAGTGAATTTTCAACTTTTGGATTTCAATCCTTGTGTATTCATTAACCAGTATCTTGGATGATAGATCAATATGAGTGACAAGGATGAAAAGCAGGACCAGGCTTCTGCATTTGGAAGCGGGGCAAGACCGAAAACATTTAGTTTATCATCATCAGATGAAGGGAGACTACGAGACGTTTTTAGTAAACTCGAAGTTAAACCAGACATGGACTCCACCAAAGATTTTATAGATTGGATGCACAAGTAACTACAATGTACTGGTAGGAAACCACCCTCAACACCGACAGAGACTGCACCGATTATAAAACCCTCAGTACCCGTGTTTGATGAACGGGAACCTCAAGTCCATGTACCCCTTGACCAACAACACTCTTTATTAACTCAACCACTTTCAATACATCAACACCAAACATGCCAAGGATATCAACATTTTCTGGAGACCCTACTGCAAAAGGAGACACCTCATTTGATCTGTGGAAATTCGAGGTTTTAACTCTGATTCAAGATCGGAGATATAGCCAGGATACCATCAAATTAGCAGTGACCAAATCACTAAAGGGAGAAGTAGCTAGAGTAGCTATGCGTCTTGGGCACAGTGCCTCAGAACTTGATTCAGAAACTGTCAACCAGATTTGGGTTGTTAGAGGAAGGTCAAAGCTTGCTGTCAAAGTTTTACTCTGCAAACCAAGTATCAGAAGAAACAGTATCGCATTGGGCTTGCAGATTAGAGGACTTGTTAGCCAAAGCACAGTTAGTGGGTGGAGTAGATATGGCTTCATTCGATTCTCGTTTGAGAACCAAGTTTTGGAGTGGTCTGAGATCGGAGCTCAAAGACCGTTCAGCTCACAAATTTGATAGGATTGTGAATTTTGACTCTCTATTAGTAGAGGTGCGTAAGATCTTCAACAAAATCAAGATAATAAACCACCATCAAAGAAAATTACGACCAGAGTCCAACTGCAACAACCAAATCTGCCAGACGATGATTTAAGGGCTATGGTTTATAGCTTAACCAAGTCTATGGTTGAGCTTAAATCTGATTTAGCAGAACTGAAGAAGCCTAAATCTGAGTCAGGACCTACCAGTCGACGACCACCACAGTTACCAAATTCGGGATTTCAAGAAAGCCCCATTCCTCCGTGGTACAAATGTGGCCAGGAGGGGTATATTGCGAGAGGGTGACGTATGCCTGTTAGGAAAGACATCAACCGATCCAGACCACCTCATTTAAACTAAAAGATGTCACCGCCAAGGGACAGTCGGATGACATACAACTTATTAGTCCCACTGAACTCATAGGACATTCCATCATTTCTATCATTCAACATTCTGGAAACTACTGCTCAGCACTTCTTGATACAGGATCAACTATTTCAACTATATCCCTTTCATTTTTTAAAGAATATCTTGAAACAGACAACTGTAAAATGTCCCCACTTGGAGAAATAATTCAAATAGAAAGCGCTTCTTGACATAAGTTACCGTATCTAGGATCTGTGTATATCACTCTTACAATTCCCAGTTTCAACAACAACATGGAATTTGAAGGAATTTTTCTGGTCTTTCCTGACATCTGCCATACATCTAATATTCCAGAAGCATGGAACTTAAACTTCCGGTGTATGAAAGTCCAGGAAAACCAACTACTAGGTAAAGTTGGACTTGTGAAGTTTGACGAAGACAAGTCAGTAGTCATACATAGCAACCAATCCATCTATTTACAGGGAAAAATTCACAATCTTGTGTTACCAAGGAAGCAAAGGGTCCTATTTCAGAGCTCTGCGGATTCCAAGTTGTCAAACTATGTGGAAATAACACCAACAATCTTAGAGATTGATCCTGAAGACTTTGACACTTTAGTCATTGTTCGTCTAAGTAACTTGTCCCTATCTAAAGTGAGGATTTTCCCTCGATCTGTGATTTGTGAACTTGTTGCTGTGGACATAGTAAGGGAGCCTTTTATCAACAGTTTGACACCTTCGTCTAATCAAGAAGAACCAAAGGCTTCTAAGACCTTCATGGATGAAATTGATTTCTCCCAGACTGCTTTAGCACCTGAACAACTTACCAACTTAAAGGAATTCATACAAAAATGGTCGTCTGTTTTTTCGCAACATGACAATGACATTGGACACATCACTCTTGTACAGCATAACATCAATCTGACCGATAACGTACCAATTAAACAGCCTCACCGTAGTATTCCACCGTCTCTGTATGATGAGGTCAAGCGTCATCTACAGGACTTGTTAGACGCTGGTATAATCAGGCGCAGCTGCAGTCCATATGCTTCACCTGTGATTTTAGCACGCAAGAAGGATAATTCATTGATTACTGTCAACTCAACCATCAGAGATGCGTACCAATGGTTGAGGAATTGCTAGATCATCTGACAGGGACACAATTTTTCTCAGTTTTGGATATGAAAAGTGGTTATTACCATGAGGTATACGTGAGGAAGACAAACCTAAATCAGCCTTCACGGTCGGACCTTTGGGGTTCTTGGAGTACAACCGTATGCCCTTTGGATTAACCAACGCTCCGGCAACATATGAACGTCTCATGGAGGATTGCTTAGGTGATCTTAATTTGAAGATCTGTACAATATTTATAGAAGACCTTATAATATTTAGTCGAACATATGAAGAACACTTAGAAAGAATGTCCATGGTATTTGATCGTCGTTAAACAACATGGATTGAAGCTGTCACCCAAGAAATGCCATTTCTTCCAGAAAAATGTAAACTATTTAGGACATGTAGTGTCCGCTGAAGGAGTTGAGGCAGATCCCAGCAACACAGATAAGGTACAAAACTGGCCAAGACCAACTATGAATTGAGACGCTTCTCGGGTTTCGTGGGATATTATAGACGATTCCATTAATATCTTTTCAACAGCCAGTTCACAGTGTACACTGATAATAACCCCCCTGACTTATATCCTCATCACCGCAAAGTTAGATGCCACAGGACATCGTTGGCTAGCTGCTTTGTCAGGATACAAATTTTCCATCAAATATCGAGCTGGAAGGAAGAATGTTGACGCTGACTCTCTTAGTTGGTTAGAGCAACCAAGTCAGAGTACCATCTTCACAGAAATTAACCAGGATCAAATCCAAGCCATCAAGAATATAGAGCTGGATACATTCATACAGTCAATATGTCGCAACAGATTGTTCCTGATCACTCACCAATCATGACTTCTTTAGTCAAAGATACAGATTGGCGACAGAAGCAACTGGAAGACCAACTGTTGAATACGGTCATCACTAACATCAGTCATAACCAGAAACCACAGCATCCACCCAATCTTCCAGAAGAAGCTGCACTCAACAGAGAGTATGAAAGTTTCGTTCTTCAATCAGGAACTCTGTATAGGCGTACAGTGAGTGATATGAAGGATGAATTCAGACTTGTTTTACCAACAGCATAAAGGTAACAAGCCATGGAAGGAATCCATGATGCTGTGGGACACCCTGTCAGGGATAGATCCACCAGTTTAGCCAGAGAGCGATTTTATTGGCCTAGGATGATAACTGACATTGAAGAAAACATAATGACTCCATCCACTTGTCCTTTGGTTAGTATCACCTCTACCCATCCTATGGAACTTATATGCATGGATTATGTATGCGTGGAACAGTGCAAAGGTGGTTATGACAATATCCTTGTGATCACAGACCATTTCAACCACACAGACTGTTCCAGTAAGAAATACATCTGCATCGCAATGCGAATTGTAAATATATATCATAAAACGATTTCGACAAATGCTATAATAATCAAAAATTATGAGTCATTATTATTCATGAAATGAGTACTATATCCATCCTATATCGTTTAAGATTAAAATGACGAAACAATAAAGCAAGATTATTATTTACCTGGAACATGTTTAGAATTTTGACCGTACATCTTCATTATTAAACTAACTAATATTTATTGCCTTCGTTCTTGAAAACGCATTCTATTTTTAAAACACGATGAAAGGCACAATTATTGCCGGGTTTATTGTCCCAAAAAGTCCAAAAGAAGTGTTTGAATGAAGGTTGAAATTTTCATACTGTACAATATACTGTTAATTTACTGACAAATATTTTGATTTAAAGTCAAACCTGCCTGCCTTTACGAGTTTGGCAAGCTATCATAACATATCCATGTTGTCCAATATTGATGTCTGTCTGACACCCAACAACATTTGAAATATTTAGGGATTTACATGATAAGGTGTGCATATCGCGGCTCCTGCAAGTATGCAGATATAGTGTGACCACAGGTAATTGAAGTCTCCCATTCTAATTCCTAGAGATAGAAAGGCCTAGTAACACTAATAAAAAAAACTACTGAGTGGCCAGACATTACAAAAATTCAGATACCATTGGTTTGACATTAGTACCAGTATCACACACCCCGAAAATCGGCTGAAAAGAGGTTACGTCGGAGAAGACGTGGTGTGATCGGGTGAGTCGTAGAAGGTGCTACGACTTTTTATATAGGAGCTTAATAATTGTACTACAGGGGTCTATAGACTATAGATGGCGTGGCGCAATCGGATGGATTAAGGAATTATCGGGCTTAGTTATGGTTGTAGGGTAACGACTTTGCTAAAACTGTCAGTAAGTTGCAATTTATATTAGATATATATTAGGCAATTAGAACAGCAATAAAAACGCAAGTATAATTTAAACAAATTTGTTTTATAAAGGCTAATCAGATGGTTCTTCCGGTAAATAAGATGAAGTTTGAAAATTTGAACTTCTGTGATAAGGCTATTATTACTTGGAATTTTCAGCCAGCTGGTGCTTCAGTCAATGAACTATGCTATAATTAATTGTTATTTCATTGAGCTAGTGCTTCAGTTAAAAGTATATTGAGTGTGCCATCACAGCCATCATAAACCAGCCATGGTTAAATTAATACATCTTGAATATTCTGTTGAATAATAACTCCTAATATATATCTGTCGCACGGTTTCCCTTTAATTTCAAACATCTGTAGCTGATACAACCACTTCTCTAATTGAAAGAATTTCGTGTGATCTAGGATTGATGAATATAAATCGGGATGAGAAATCCACGTCTGGTTGGTTACATGATGTTAAGTGGTACTCGTATCTACCCCATGTTTCTTTATCCTTGTAACAAACGACGGAATTATTTAGTGTTTCCTCATTACATTGACCATTATCGTCTAATCTTAATTTGAAACCTCGTAGTCTGTTGACGTGAGCTGAAAAAAAGAAAACAATTATGTATACCTTAATTTCATTGAAGTGTTAACCATCGTTTAAGAGAACTGGAATAAAACTGTATGTTAAATAACAGAACACATTATTATGGAACTGTACTACCTTGTACTATTAACTCTTTTTGGCCCTGTGATGGCAATGTACCATGTTAACACTTTGAATCCCACTATCGCTGATACCATTATGATGCTCAATAACGGTTTCAGCACGTTTTCATCGTTAAATAATATAAAATATTCCATTTTTGTCAAAAAAAAAGAAAAAAAAAAGAAAAGAGGTAAATAATAGAAATGATTATGGATTTTGTAATCGTTATGGAAAATAAGCACTGCTTTATGATGATAATTGATGTAGCACAAAGATACCCATTCATTTCTTAAGTATATACTGTGATGATTCGAATTCGTGTTAAAAATGACGATAGATGTAAATTTGTATATTTTCTCCAGGTCAACACACCACCATTTCAGATAATGATTGTGGGTTTTTAAGTATTTATAGGCAATTTATGTAAGCGGGTCATTACGTTTTATCACATGATGAAGTAGCGTTTATTTCCCATATCGATAACAAGATACAGATTAATTCCAACTACAAACAAACCTACAGCTGTATCCCATATTGTTATAAATGACGATAGATGTAAAGTTGTATATTTTCCCCAGGTCAACACACCACCATTCCAGAGATTTGCCGTTAGAGTGAATTTGACCACTCAAATCACCATCAACAGCTTTGCAACCTTTCTCATTCAGATATACACTGCTCATCAGGGCTGGTTTATTTAAGGCGATGTTGTAAACAAATTTATCTAAAATAAGTCAGAAACCAAAATTTTTTTTAGCTTTGGTGTCTTTCAATTTCAATTTAGATGGATTGTTCTGTATTAGAATATATAGCTATCGTTCTACAAATATATATATATGTATAGGACACTATACCAGAAAACTGATCCTCTATTAGTCTGTGCATTCTAATGACTAAACTATTAGTAAGTCTATTAAAAATAAACCGGGGTCATGTAAATTTTGCGTGCAGTATAAAATGCGTTTTAAATGCGGATGAACATTATTACAACACACAAACAACAAATGGAATTTCCTTAAAGGTAAACAACCAATATGGTAATGTATTTAAAATTAATTAAAGTGATAATAAACTTGATATGGTGGAGACAAACTATGTGTACATGCTCTCAACATTTTTACAATCTAATTAAAATTAAATCAACTTTCTATTATTCTTATTAGCCTTTCTTTACGCAACCACTCCAGTTAGGGTCTCACAACTCTAACTAGAACAATGGAAGGTTTAACTAACTTATACCACATACATTTCGAGAATTAAATACACGCACCTAGCCTAAATAAATAACTAAAATTTATACGAAAACTTATTAATTTGTGTGCATTAACACCGCATTCCATGTCCCGGTAGGCAGTGGCTCAACTACCAAAGGAACTGGTTGAACCAAGGGCCGCCACCTCTTAGGGGGCCCCGCTCTCAGAAAAATATGTAGGAGGGCATTTATATTTTTTAAAATATTCCCGGTGAAGGACCCTACTGATGGTAGGAAATGCACATTTGGCTGATAACTGTACATAAGAACCATAACACGTTTTTAGGTATTAAGCCGCGTTTAGACACCTGCATATTATCCGAACGGATTAAAAGCAGAAAAGCGACAGTGTAAACAGGTTGAGAGGGCTTGGCACCGTGCTGGTATCAAGTGAGACGAGTCGCGCACGAAGGGGTAAGTAACGGCTAAATTGCATTGCAGTGTAAACGCGCCACTGGGCGCATGTGCAATAATGACTTTGACATGTAATGAAATGGAATATATCGTGTTTGAAATAGCGTGCGCCGCCAATATTCAAGAGAACAAAATTTTAATTCGTTGTGTCTCAAAAAATAAATCACTACTACATATCATCGACTTGTGTATGGTTGTCGGCATTTTGTGTGTGCAAAAAAAAAAATGAAATGCAGCCTGTAGAGTTCTGCTGTAAGTCAATGAAAAAAGTTCCTGCTCACCATTATCAGAGAGCATAATGAAATTTTAGCACGTAGAGTGAACATAAGACGAGATGGCACCTCGAAGGTAACACTCAAAGTTAAGCTCGATGAGAAATTACGACAATATGAAGGTATCATCTTTTCTTTACTACAAAATCACAAAACAAAAAAGACAACTGTGATCTTCAAGCGGGCGTACAAAAATGATTTACCTGGAGACATATACGTTACCATACCAATGTCCGTAGTAGAGGTTTTACAAGCTGGAAATGATTCAAATAAAAAACACATCTGTCGATATCCATGATAGGCAACCGCAATGCATACCTCGTCATCAAAACAGGAATAAATACACCGTGTTCGCGATAAAACTACATATTCACGATAAAAATTATAAAATTTTTTATTTACTACGTAATTATTGAACAACTGGTGACATTCAAAAATATTCCAAAAAATGATGGAACCTAGAAATATAGTTAGAATATTATAGTTATATCTCCTTTTCTCAACCTCAAAATATAATAACCCAGTCATGGTTTGTTTCGCGAACTCATCTCCTTGCTATCTAAACGTTATGAAGCTATTCTATGGTTTAAATCTTAGCGTGATTTTAAGTAGGCATGATTAAATATTCCATGAAAGCTGCTTTAAAGGGACATTCCACTTTGTTTTTTCTTTTTTTTTTTCCTCAAATTTGTGAAAACTATAAATCAAAATCTATAGAAATGTTACCAGTCGTTTAATTTTTTAACCTTTAAAGCTCGTTAAGCATTTTCCAAGCTGTTAGGAAACTACCGTATGGATTTGAGTAAAATAAACCTAATTGTAGAGATATATGTCCCCTGCCTTAGATGTCAACTAAATATAACGTTATAAGGTCATTATAAATCCGATCACGAAAACTATGTCAAACTGCTTAACTAACAATAATTAGTATTCTCATTTTTTACTTTAAACAAATTCAGTTGGATCAAATAGATACATATATATATAAATAGCATACTTTAAAAATATGTTCAGGTATAATTTACAACGCTTTTGATATTAAAAATGTTTTACAAAAAAGAGGAATAGAACTTTAAACAGTTTAACGAGATGAATAATACATTAAGTAGGCTTACCACGGGTAACTTTCTTCTTTCATTCTTCTTCAACCTTTTGTAATCACACAAAGGCACTTAGAAAGTTGAAAGAGGTTGCCGTCTAAACATGTTCTGCAACCTCCAAAATTTCAACCTGCATCAAAATAGGTTTCAGAAGCTAAATTTTGTTTATGTTACCTAAGGTTGCTACTGGATGTAACAAGTTTGTGTCTGATGACCCTGATCTCATGTTGAGAGTAGGCTAAATATGTTGGAAGAAAAGTTAAAAAATGATTTTCAACCTACAAATTTGTCAAGACAATGGCCCGTATGCACCATATAAAATCAAATTAAGAAGAATAGAATTATTTTAAACCTTAAATAGATTTAGTTAGATGTATTTAAAGATAATTCTAGTTTTTGTATGCACCAACTAACATCGTCTCGACCAACTTTAAGTTTAGCATTGAATTAGCCAATTTTTAAATACATTTAAGGTAATTCTATGTGGTGCATACAAAATATAGAATTAAATTAAAAGTTAATGTTATTCGGGCAGAATATAATCAAATTAGGCTTAATTAAAATAAGCAAAAAGGGTCATTTTAATTTTGTGAGTCTTCAAGTGCACTTCTTAGTATTGATCGCAACAAACATCGCAGTTTCATATCGATTCCTGGTCGTTACATGATCGGGTTTTGTTTATAGTCTTGTTATTTTCAGTCAGCCAGTGCTTCAGTTAGAAGAACATAATTACATTTATATCCCATTGGAAGCAAATTGAAGCTCCTTAAAACAACACAATTCTAAACTATGCAATACACCTGGTAGTTGGAAATAAGCTTTATCGATTGATTAAGAATATTTATACACATAATAATTGATTTCCAGCACACATCGTGGTTTATTCACACAAGATATTAATCATACAGTAATACAGTGCAAATTTGTAATTTGCAACCATCATAAACCCATTGAGTTCTTTCAATGACAATATAAATTTTATTGCTAAATCAGTAGAATTTCACATTTTCAGATAAAGATGGTAGGCTAAATTCTACGGAAGCGTATTAGGGCCATTCATTTTTTTTTTTTTTTTTTTTTGAATTTCAAGTTAGTATGTTGAATATTCAAGTTACTAAATTCAAGATACTAACTTGAAAATTCAAGATACTAACTTGAAAATTCAAGATACTTACTTGAAAATTCAAGATACTAACTTGAAAATTCAAGATACTAACTTGAAAATTCAAGTTACTAACTTGAAAATTCAAGGTTACTAACTTGAAAATTCAACATACTAACTTGAAAATTCAACATACTAACTTGAAAATTCAAGTTACTAAATTCAACATACTAACTTGAAAATTCAACATACTAGCTTGAAAATTCAACATACTAACTTCAAGTAACTAACTTGAAAATTCTAGTTACTAACTTGAAAATTCGAGTTACTAACTTGAAAATTCGAGTTACTAACTTGAAAATTCAAAACAAAAAAAGTGAATGGCCCTAATATGCTTCCGTAAAATTCAGACCTGTAAATAGAAACTCAAAAATTCTATTCACAATTCCATTTTTCTAAATTTGGTCATGTAGAGGCTTCGTCTCTTTTTCTGAAAGGCATGAAAATAACATTTTATTGGGATTTTTGCGATATTCACAGGTCCGAAGGTGTGTGGTTGGCTTTCTGTCAATTCCATTAAAAAATCTGCCCCACCCCTATTACGTTGGACTGTGATAAAATTGACCATGTAGGGGCTTCGTCTTTGACTTGCCAATAACACAGTTAGGCATGACATGACAGGTCACCATGTGATTAAGTTTCATTCCATTCCATCAAACAAATATAACCCACCGCCATTACTGTTGACGGAAAAAATAGCTATGTAGGGATTTCGTCTTTGACTGACCAGATCTTAGAAACTATAGGAATAAAAAGTATTTCTCTTTATTTTACCCTTAAATTTGTTAGATTGTCATCTAAGAACCTCACTGGCATCAAAAAATACCATTTTATTAGTTTTGCGATATTAACAGGATTTCTTTCAATTCCATGAAAAATTCTGTTCTACCCTCACTAATGAGGACTGTAAATATATTGGCCGTGTAGAAACTTCGTCTTTGAATAGCCAGGATTACAGTTATTCATAAAAATGTCATTATATTGATTTTTTTTTTAGATATTTACAGACAGCACCAGCGTTATCTCAAAATGTGACATTTAAGTGAAATAATGAACTTGGAGAGATAGAAAATTTGTCATATTATTGTAACTCGTAATTCAAATCGGCCACATAATTTGGCCAAAACATTAGGGATGAAACCTTTTTATTCATGTTTTGGGTTCGGAAATTTTCACAAATCTTTTATTTATTAGTCAGTTATTTCAGTAAGAGGTCAACTCAACCCACTAATTTGTATGTAAGAATTTGCACATGTACATTTACAAAACAATCTCATAATTACCCATACGTTCAAACTTTTACAATTTGAGAAATGTATTTTCTTGCAGTTACAATTTTACACATGTACTTTCACAAATCGACATATGCATTTATCATTTTGCAATGAATTTAAATTGTCAGTGAAACAGCTCCGTAATTACATGAATACATCTTGAATATTCTGTTGAATAATAAATCGTAAGATATATCGGTCGCACGGTTCCGTATTATTTCAAACATCTGAAAGCTGATAAATAATTTCTTCTAACCAAGGACTAATGAATACTAACCGTGAAAAGATATCAACGCTGGTTACATGATGTTATGATATTGTACACTACGTATAAAAATCTTAAGCTGATACAACCACTTCTCTAATTGAAAGCATTTGGCCTGACCTTGGACTGATAAATATAAATCGTGAAGAGAACTCCACGTCTGGTTGCATGGTAACATGATGTTAAGTGGTACTCGTATCTACCCCATGTTTCATTATCCTTGTAACAAACGACGGAATCATGAAATGTTTCTACATTACATTGACCATTATCGTTTAATCTTAATTGGAAGCCTGTTAATCTGTTGACAATCGCTGAAAAAAAGAAAACAATTATGTATACCTTTACATGCAGCAATTTCATTGGCAAAATAGGACAGCAATTCTAAAGTAAACTAATATTTTTTTGGCTCGATGATGTCATGTTTAAACTTTGTATCCATCACTGACACTAATATGATAGTCGTTTATGGGATGGAGGAGTGGGGCCCATTGGTTGACAGGTATCAATGATTATGCCATGTCCACGATTATTTAATGTAAAATATTCCATTTTATCCTACAAATGGATTGATGTAAATGAAAGGGATGACTGTGGGTTTTTTTTAAGTATGTATAGGAAAGTTATGTAAGCGGGTCATTACGTCTTATTGTCTAATCTTAATTTCAAACCTCGTAGTCTGTTGACGTGAGCTGAAAAAAAGAAAACAATTATGTATACCTTAATTTCATTGAAGTGTTAACCATCGTTTAAGAGAACTGGAATAAAACTGTATGTTAAATAACAGAACACATTATTATGGAACTGTACTACCTTGTACTATTAACTCTTTTTGGCCCTGTGATGGCAATGTACCATGTTAACACTTTGAATCCCACTATCGCTGATACCATTATGATGCTCAATAACGGTTTCAGCACGTTTTCATCGTTAAATAATATAAAATATTCCATTTTTGTCAAAAAAAAAGAAAAAAAAAAGAAAAGAGGTAAATAATAGAAATGATTATGGATTTTGTAATCGTTATGGAAAATAAGCACTGCTTTATGATGATAATTGATGTAGCACAAAGATACCCATTCATTTCTTAAGTATATACTGTGATGATTCGAATTCGTGTTAAAAATGACGATAGATGTAAATTTGTATATTTTCTCCAGGTCAACACACCACCATTTCAGATAATGATTGTGGGTTTTTAAGTATTTATAGGCAATTTATGTAAGCGGGTCATTACGTTTTATCACATGATGAAGTAGCGTTTATTTCCCATATCGATAACAAGATACAGATTAATTCCAACTACAAACAAACCTACTGTTGTATCCCATATTGTTATAAATGACGATAGATGTGAAGTTGTATATTTTCCCCAGGTCAACACACCACCATTCCAGAGAATTTCTGTTAGTGTGAATTTGTCTTCCACTCAAATCACCATCAACAGCTTTGCAACCTTTCTCATTCAGATATACACTGCTCATCAGGGCTGGTTTATTTAAGGCGATGTTGTAAACAAATTTATCTGAAAAAGTCACAAACCCTTCTTTTTCAGTGTCCTTCAATTTCAATTTGAATCGATTGTTCTATATTAGGACATAGTTTTTTTAATGGTCGCTATACAAGAAATCTGAAAACGTAAATTTTAATAACTAAACTAATAGTAATTTTATCAAAAATAAATTTTTCGTGCAGTATTAGGTTACGTTTGAAGCGGTAATAATAAAGTCGATATTGTGGAAGTTAATCTAGACAAACAAGATGTGTACGTGTTCTCAACTTTTTTACAGTCTTATTTAAAGTAGATCAAACCTTCGTTCCGTATCTATATTTTTACGCAGCCACTTCAGTTAAGGTCTCACAACGCTCAATGGAAGGTGTTACTAACTTATACCACATAAATTTCGAGAATTAAATATATCTGTAGATTTGGTTTTATTTCTTTAATCTTCATGCCACAAACATAAAATATTGGCCCGGAAAGTCATAATCATTCAATTTGTTAATTCTATAAGAGTATACACATTCTTTTAGATCATTCGCAGTGAGCATAATAAAGCAGTTCTGTAAATTATTATGTTGGGATATATAGAGAACCAATGTTACTTCAGTAAGGTATAAAACGTTATCTCTTTGACCTCAAAGCCTCCAGAGTTAGTGCGACATTACAAATTCAGCTTAGCTCTGCTGTAAGTCAAAGAAATGGTTTCTGATCACCATCAGTGCCCATGCAAAAAAAAATTAATCCTTAGAGTGAACACAAGACGAGATGGTTCCTCGAAGGTAACTCTTTCGGGTTAAGTGTTATCCTGCTTATTGGTCAAACTTGTTCCGTCAATAAAGAGACATCATGCTTGCCTTAGCTTAAACATACTAACTAATCTTAAAAAACAAACCCACGCCTAAACTCGATGAGAAATTAAGACAATTTGAAGGCATCATATTGAGTGAGTGCTATGAACGCCCGAACTTCAAGTTGATGTATAAAAATGATTGTTAAATTTACCTGGAGACATATACGTTACCATACCAATGTCCGTAGTAGAGGTTTTACAAGCTGGAAATGATTCAAATAAAAAACACATCTGTCGATATCCATGATAGGCAACCGCAATGCATACCTCGTCATCAAAACAAGAATAAATACATCGTGTTCGAGATAAAACGATATATCACGATAAAAATTATTAAACTTTTTATTTACTACGTAATTATTGAACAACTGGTGACATTCAAAAATATTCCAAAAAATGATGGAACCTAGAAATATAGTTAGAATATTATAGTTATATCTCCTTTTCTCAACCTCAAAATATATTACCCCAGTTTGTTTCCCGAACTTATCTCGTTGCTATCTGAACGTTAAGAAGCGCGTCTATGGTTTTAGTCTCTTATCTCTGAGCGTACTTTTTAAGTACGCGTGACAAAACATTCCATGAAAACTTCTATAAACAAAGCGGAAATCTGAACGAAGGTCTTATGCAACAAATCACTCTGTATATACACTATTCAGCTGAATAGAAAAGAAAACGAACCTGTTGTAAGGAAAGGGCAATATTATGTAAAGTAATACATATTAAATAATTATTATTTTGACCGCGACTTATTCATTCAACTTAAGAACTGGAACTCTACTTTCCATGCCTTTGTTGGAGTCTTAAACCCCGTAAGTATAGCTTGCGTTCAAGGTCATATAAGCCCACGACTAACGAGTCAACAGCTTCGATTGCAACCACCATAACAATTAAATTTCAACTTGTTGTCACCAAGTCAAGGGTTCTAAATTTAAAAAAAAAATGACTTTCACGAATACATTGCCACCTATGAACTCATTTGAGATCTGAACATACTAGATAAAATAGTACATGCGCATACCAAGTTTAATTCAAATCAGTGAAGTCTTCGTTATTGGTTGTCGTGTAAAAGCCGAAACAAGGTCGACTTTCTGACGCACTGGCCTCGAAATCGGAATATTTCTTACTTTGATGCGCAACTGAACCAACGACGCCTAATCGCCTCGCAGACGCCAATAAAACTCACTACGGACAGCTAGTCTATTGCTCACTAAAATAAAGTGTTGAAACCTAGAGTTGCAGGCAGGTATTGAAATAAGGGTTTGACCTGAACTCGTGCAATAAATGTGCCAAGGACAGTTACGACGTGACATATTTATTAATTGTGTTATTTACAAATTAATATTGATGTCGATGTGTCTGTATTTATCGCATGGTTATTCACAATAATTTGAAAAAGTTAGATCGTAAAATAAGCCTTGAATATTTTATGCAAAAAAAAAGTTGAAAAGAACAAATACTAATCGCTTAAGAATTAAATCACATTATTCATAGAGCCCGGCAGCGAATTCGATACTTCGTAATATTTACACCTTTATATCAATATGATTTGATACAATTTTGAAAACTAATGTTGACGTGCCTTGCATAGAATATTCAACTGTCAGATTCTGAAGTGTGGAAATGCATGGTACAAAATTATTTCTCAGATTCCGCCGATAACATCAGGATGAAGTTTGGAAATGCACAGTACAAAATTATTAGTTTGAGACCTTCCAGAGTAGAATTTTCAGAACTGAAGTTCTAGTTCTTTTCACTCGAAAATCTTGGTATTTAAATGTGTTTATTTCAATTGTAAAGTCACCAAAACGGAATGCAATTTGAACAAGTGTAAAATGAGTGAAAAAGGTGTGCATATGAAGGAGCGAAACGCTTGCCCATAGCACTCCCTGAAGCGTGCGGATATGTTTTACCATTAAATGTAAAATCATTTAAATATCATTTAAATAGGCAAATCTTCAGGAGCTGTAGAATTTCCTCATCGGGTCTGTTTGTGGCCGGGTGTGTTTCAAACGTTTTACGGACTGCCATTAACCCTGCATTATTATAGTATTAGTGTACATAGACGACACATCGATGTAAATCAAGATTGCATTAGGAGGAACTGTAAGGTGTTTGATTTTATTTACAAATTAAGTTGTGTCCTTAAAGTGATACTACGTCTTAGAATGAACATAAAATTCAAGAATTTTGAACTTGGCCATTAAGAGCATGTATTCATCAGTAGATATACCTGGTGTCATAAAAAATATAATAGGATCCTTATATAATCCGATATAGCCAAAAAAACTTAGAATTATCCATAAATATGCAATTAACTATTGAAAAACGCTTAATATCAAGATTAAGCTTTTACTTAGTTTTATGAATTTTCCAGATTTTACAGGGAATTTGTTGTAACTTTATGACACCAGGAAAGTTCACTGATGAATATATACTCATATTGACAATTCTTGAGAACTTAAATTTTACGTTCATTTGAAAACGTAGTAGGCCCGATGTTGGCACGCTTGTGGTATAATATCATATCATATCTGAAAATATATGTTAACGTTATGTTAATGAAGGATTTTTAAAATGTAACGTTACTCTCGTGCGCTAAGTGAGCAAAAGCCAAATAATTGACGAGATATTGACTTGTGTTTATACCAAACATTGTTAAACCTATTCTCAGTTTAATGAAATTCACATTGGTAGTTATATACAAGGAGCTGCAAATATTTATTTTGGGTTATCACCAAAAAAGTAATCATAATTTCACCGTCTGGGGTTGGTTATGAATGTGCTGGACAAGACTGATCGCTAATTTATTACAAAACAACCAAAACTTGGTCAGAGAGAATCAACTGATATAAGAAATGTTAATCAACCGGGTATTAAATGTAAATAATCTTCAGAAGTATTGGAAATGTTGATCAACAGTATTAATAGTTCATGTCAGAGGGGTACTTTAATCACACTTTGCGCAGTCAATAAATTCCATTCCATCAAAGGCCTTTGGGGAAGGCATTATCCATCTAGATGGATGGTAGCAGAAACTTTCGTTACTTTTCTCAAATACTTTGTGAAACATGTAAGGTTCATCCTCCAGCGTCCAGTGAAGATATCTACGACTTGGCCATTTTAGTACCCTATTATTCTACAGCGAATGAAGTTTGCTACTATAAACTGCTACCTATGAGCCGATAAGTATTTGGACCTTTGAAGCAATACTTGTAAAGCCAAGCCAATCCCCAATCCACCGGGAATATAGAAACCGTATCCAAAGTCATACTTTATATAACAGCAATTCGAAACCGACTCGCCTGAACCTAGAAAGATGCTGAAACAAACATATCTACCGCATCACAATGAGAAAGATTAACTTTCGACAAGATTCAGAAAGCCTAATACCAATCGAAGTCATTCAAGGGGAATCGGAATAAGAAGGGTGGAGAAATAATTGACTCTTCTGATAAAGATGACTATTTCTGTTTGGTATGTCTTGATGTACATTTGATTCTATTGATTGAGTGAATCCATACAATTGCAACAACATTGGCTTGCATTAATCTATTTGTGCCCCTTAAAAACCATCTGGAATTAATATAATCATTTCCATTGCAAACTGTAAAAGCAGGCCCCTGTTTCCCTTACACATGACAATTAGAAAACAATCTTCACAATCTGTATTAACCATTATTAGTTAATCACAGGCACAATCGCAACCTTTATTTCCACGTTGCGACTGGATTTGTCAACTCGACTTAACCTTCGGAGAGACCACGTTAATAATATTGTTTACTTGCTATATTAATTACATACTAATAAGCCGATATCTTAAACTGATAGACCATAATGTCCTCGAGATCATTCTTCGTATTATAAGCTTTAAGCTTTTATTCAAAGACTTTATGGATTTGAGCACCCTTCCGGAATACCTGATGCCATTCTACGACTGGGTCCACATAGGTAATATGAGTATTGTTTAATTGTTGTATTTATTAAAGCTATACTTCAACCAACATGTAAATTATTTATTACACTTATCTTACTTTCTCGAAATAGAAAATGCATCTTCTCTAGAACACATTATGTTCCATTGTTTCCTCAAGCGTAAATATATAATTATAGATAAATAATTTAGTTCCCTTCCATTACTATGACATTTCAATCATTATGATTATATGTCCAGATATTGCTAATTTCCTTATAAAGTGAATATCATTGACATTCGGACAGAAAATGAAAATGACAAATCTGATATTTATATTTCTCATTATTCTACGTATTTATGAAACCTATGGATTCTCCTCACTTTTCGCCTTGTATCATAAAGATTTACGTTTACCTGGGTATTATCACAAAGCTGAAAGTAATGGACATATACAATGTGCGTTAACCTGTGTAATAATTAAGGCGTGATTAGGAGTAGCTTATCATGAATCGAGAAAAATGTGTTACTTGTATGACAGATTCCCAGCTTGTCATTCTCCTTTAATAGATGTAGGTCTTGTTATGTTTTTACCCCAAGGTAAGCTTTGCATTTATAACTTAAGTAATGGAAATGAAATACACAAAATTGTCAAAATAGGCAAAAATTAGTTGGTGAAATGAATGTCTTGGCGGTCTTTTCGGAGAGTTCACATAGCTGGTAGCTTTGTAAATGTATGGAAGTTACGTCATTCGAGATCATTTGTTTTACCATGTTTCATCCAAATCTGTAATGAACTGTGACTTAACATCCAAGCTATAAATTAAACGCTTTAAGAAGAACAAGGGCATTATATATTTTCCTGGATCTTTCCTGGTTAATTATAAACAAATTTACCAAGTTTCATTTAAATCCCTCCAGAATTCTAATACATTGTTTACAAAACAGAATTATAACGCTGAAGAGTAATGATTATTCAATAATTTTGAATAAGTTGATTTCGATAAATTTCATTATTCGGTGATAATTGTCCAAGTTTACTTAAAATCCATCCTGAATTGTGAGAAGTCCGAACGTTTTTCTAAAAACGAGGGAAATAACCCACCCTTGGATGCTGATAAACAATTTCACCTAGTTTCATCAAAATCTGTCAAAAATATTGTGCCTTCTAAAGTTTTTACTAGCAACTGTGTACGGACGGACCGAAGAACAAGAATATACGCTTCTAATTTGATGTGGGAAAGATAGATTGCCAGACAAGGTCACAAGCAGCTTTGTTTTAGTAAAACCATTTTACAATATTCAAACTTTTTTCATATAATACTTCTTTCAGAATATCTTGGGTTGGTAGGTAACAAGTAAATATAAGCTACAAACCGACCATCTTCACAATGTCATGATAGTACGAGCTACCTCTAATATGTGGACACATTTAGCCACCACTATTCTAGTATTACAGAAGTTTGCAGCGATTTGGTTGTACTGTGGGATAGTGAATCAAAGGTCTAATATCTTGATATTATGAAGATGAAATTCGTCACGAACAGAGTTTATAAGCTTGAAATCAAAAGCTTTTCGAAGAACAAGGACACATTGTTAATTCTACTACCACATATGTTCTGGACTACAAAATCATGTGAGATGCGCATGCGTCCTTGTATGTCAATTTTCCGCATCGTATCTTTTAGTGTCGATGTAGTTTTTTCTGTGTTCCACAGAAATTACGTTTTTTATAAGTTTCAAAACTTATCGATTAGATCTTTTAGCTCTCTAAAGTTTTTTCCTAACTTGTGACTGTTATTTAGATCTTTCAGCGTAAATAATTGTCCCAATTATCGCTGATTTTAACTTTTTTATGTGAATCCTTCACGAGTATTAGGGTCAGAGTTTTTTCAATATGGCCGTCTCTACCTCGAAGTCGAAGGTTGAGAGAATGGAAGAAGATGATATTCTTTATGAAGAAGATGATATCCAATCACCTCCGGTGACATCTCCCTTACCTGTTCCAGGTTCTCAAGCTTCTTCCCTTGCTACAGCTGCTCTACCGGTTGACTTCCTAATGTCATTACAGGACACAATGAACAATATGTCTCAGTCCATTGCCTCAATGGGGACTGCCTGGCAGAATATGGGTAAAATGTCTTCGGATAAAGATTCTAATTTATCCTCCTTACAGGCCTATACCATTCCTAAAAGGAAGAGATCTCGATCTAGATCCCCTATTAGAAGTCATTCTCTTTCGCATAAAAACGTGTACACGTGTACATTTCTCAATTGATTACCTATGCCCAGGATGTATATAATTAACTTCTTAAACAGTTATATATCCAATGAGATACATTATTAGCTCAGAATATAGTAACCCATCTTACATGTTTCTACATGATATAATGGTATTTTCCAGGTTCTTTTGAAGATAACATTGCTCTCAATAAACCAACCGCAATGAGCAGCATATATGAAGGCGAAGCATCTTGTAAGGCAAATAACGGGAATTTCGAAGGCCATATTCATACCCTAAATTCTGACCTGGAATGGTGGTGTGTTGACCTGTTGAAAACATACAATTTTGGATCTGTGGTTATAAATAACAGGAAAGAAACAACACAGAGTGAGTATATCGGAAAACTACCAGGCAAGGTAACATACGCCCACGTATCAGAATCGAGTCTGTAGTGACTACAACATGAATGTTCTCATATTCAAGATCTTCCGTACATCTGTAGTTCAAAAGTATTTATTAAAGGAATAGGTGTACCATTTTGACCGAGCGTGCCTTAGTTACAGAAAGTGGAATTCTGTAACTAAGCTAATCAGTAAAACGAGTAGGCCTACAATTCAGCAACTATAATTTAGGTCAAGGTGCGCACATGGCAAATGATGCACTTCTATCATTTCTGCTTTGAACGTTTCAAAATGTCGAGAAAAACTGTCAATCGGGAAATAAAAATAATAACCAAACTAAACGAGCCCCGATTTAATAAATATTCATATCAGGACAGAGTTAAATTATTGTTGAATGGAAATAAATTAATGACTATGGAAGACCGAACAGCCCAATATAAATCCTTAATCCTTAGTCCGTAATGCTTAATTCCAACTCCTTCATATGTTGGTCATTTTTGACATTTGTTTCACAAAATGATTCTTAGTTCATAAAAATCAAAATTCGTTCTCTAAATCAATAATTTGTCAAGTAAAATTTCTTTGGTGACAAATCTTGAAATTCAAATTATGCCCAACAATGGATGTTTAACATTTCACCAAATACATTACTAGAATATCAAACAGCAATTTTCGTACATTTCTAATACTTAAAAAGATTATTTACAAATATTAAAGACCCAATTCAACCCCCGTAAATGGCGAACCTGTCCTTTTAGTATCTGATCATTTTCTATAGCATGTTTTACGTCGATTATTCAATAGTTTTTGTTTTTAAAATCAATAGCAAATACCTAAATACATCATATTATTATAATCTTACTGCTCTCCTGTCAATTTTAAAAGATATGTTATATGTCTGGACAATACCTCAAAACAGTTGATCAAATTCACACATCAACAAATCTCGACAATTTACACATTTATTTCAGATTTCATCCAAATCAATTCTGTAGTCAAAATGAT
Organism: Lottia gigantea; assembly: GCF_000327385.1. Taxonomy (NCBI): domain Eukaryota; kingdom Metazoa; phylum Mollusca; class Gastropoda; family Lottiidae; genus Lottia; species Lottia gigantea. Next base: position 2,265,033 of record NW_008708301.1, read on the forward strand.
CTACAGATCATATTTTACACCCTTTCAATAAATCAAGGGCAATTCCTTAAAAAACAAATTTGGTCAATTTGGAACTTGACTGTGATGTCATCGATATATGTAGGCTTTATTGTCATAAACTTGGCAAAAAGCACCAGATGCCTCTTTGCGACTGGGTTTGTCAAATCAGCATCAATTTCGGTAATCGTCTTCATGTATTTGTTTTATTTGGTTTTAAGCTTCTTTCATCCAACATTTTAATGTCACTTTAGAAGATTGGAAAACGCCCTATTGATGCTTGTGTACAGTAATAGATTTACTCGGCTTTTATTTTGCAGTGAACGTTGATCGACTGAAAGGTTTTGAAATGAGGTTGAGCTACTTTGGAGAATGTACTTTAAAAACATTTAATGGAAGCCGAATATGTTACAAAGATACTGAAGCAATTGGTCTGCTAGTCTATAATATAACATCATGTAACCAACCAGGAGTCAGTTTCTCTTCAAGATTTATATTCATCAGTCAAAGGTCAAATCAATTTCTTCACATGAGTGAGGTGTTAGTGTCAGCTTTAGGCTGAGAAAGAAGGGAAATTCTGCTTTTTTCGTAGGTCAAACATTGTTTTTGCTCGTATTTATGAAAACTATACACCAAAATCTAGAGAAATGTGCCCTTTAACCCATCTGAAAGTTTTAACTAAAAAAAAAACCAGCCGTTATTTTTTAAATGCCGTTTTCAATAAACTCTTTTAAAACAAATTCAGTTTGATCAAGAAGATACATAGATATAAAAAGCATTAATTTAAAAATATTTAGAAGTATGGTTTACGACGTTTTTGATAATGTAAACTTTAAAAAAAAAACTGTATACCCTTTTAAAATAATTGATTCAGATTTACACATTTAGATGTCATGTTTACTATCTTAAGCTTTTCATATATTGTTCTATTGCTAAAAGGTTGTATCGATTTTGAAATTGAATGAAGACATTGTGGTATTTCTATTAGACAGTTTTCCAAAAGACTCGATTCTTATTTTCACTAGTATCCGTATTTTTGCTATGTATTCTCTTGTTTACCCCCTCCTTCGTTTCATCTTATGAAGACACGTGTAAATTGTGTTGAATAGCTATGTACTCTGTTATTAAAGAAGTGTGTTATGCCATGATATATTCCCTTGTGTTTTCTGTTATTTTCATTTATGTTTCGTGAAATTCTGGTTCGGATTGAAGGTGATTTCCCCAATGCCGACATTCCGTTAGCTGGAGATCTCAACTGCATATCATGGTCCAACCAAGATTTCATTGCAATGATAGCCTCGGTCACGTATCGGAAGTAATATATGCAAATGACATCTTTGATTTAATTTGTTCCAACGATCATAAGGTTAACAACTTTGACCTCCAATTTATAAATCTATGCAAAAAATTCAGTATACACATAGTGAATGGGCGTTTCACTAAAGATCAAAATGTGTGTTTTACTGATCATTCAAACAATGGGTCAAGGACAGTGGAGTACTTTGTGGCATCCTTTGAACTGTTCCCGTCTTTTAATGATTTATTTTCTATATACGATTCAGATCACTTTTCGATTCAATGTGTTCTAAAAAATTGAAAAACTAAAAACAGTATATGAATTGAAAATGCAAACCATAATATATAAATCATCAAACTACAATAATTACAAAATATTAATTTGAATGCGATATTAAGAAAATACAATTTTATTCTACTCGAATAACGTTTTAATTTAATCTCATATTTAGTATGCAACACATAAAATTATCTATAATATGTTTAAAAATTGCCTAATTTAATTAAGACATTTATTTTAAGACATTAATTTTAAGAAATTTCGCAAATAACCTAGCACCCTTTACAGGTTTTGTTTTTGTTTCGAAGGAAGAATTTAAATCAAAGCAACTGAATGGCACATCTATTTTGCAAAAATAAAAATAAGAAATGGAATTCCTATAACATTAACTCTGGCATTTGTTTGTTCCATCTTAGAGAAGGAAATATAAAGAAATCTTGTCATAAACTCTTGCTGATAGCGTTCAGAATAGTTCTAAGATGCGGGGTTAGAGTCCATAGGGTTTCGAACTAGACAAATCCACACTGAATACGACAGTGACATATATTCGAAAGTCAATAAGTCAAAGTAATTTTATATTGTGGTTCGAATGCTTCGCCCAGCTTTAAGCAACTACCTTCGCATTATACTATAAAATTATTATACATATTTTTTTATAAACAATATTTTATTAATACATTAAAGGGGGAACAGGCTTATGCCTATATAACCCCCTCTCCATTACAAATTTAATATAACTTATAAGAAAAGTAAATAAATATATATATATGTAAACTCAAACGTATGAACAATTATTTCAAAAACATCTATGGAAAAAGTGAGGCTGCTTTAAAAGGGAAAAATGATAATAATAATAATAATAATAATAATAATAATATCGATCATACTAGTAAAACTAATTTAGAAATAATAACTTAAAATCGTTTTGAAAGTGAAATGAAATTATGAACAGTTTTAAAAATTCTTCTGACTCAAGCTGAGAATAAGATCCATTAAGCAAGATATCTAAATTTATAAGTTTTGATGGAAGTTTCGGGCATCCAAATGTAAGGAGCCGTGGAGTGGATGAGGTAATTCTCGGCGTCTTCAAAATAGTGACCACAAACGCATGCAGGTTGTTCCGAAACGTGACGTAAAACTTTGTCGGCCATTTCGATCACTACAGGAAAGACGCAAACGGCAATGCAGTATTTGATTTTTTCGAGTTCCTAAATAAAAGTATGATGGTACTGTTTGGTCATTGATTTTGAGAGAAGATTTGAAAGCGGATATAGAATTGATAGATGTTTGGGTTTCAAGTATCTATTACAACAAGGTCTGATAATTGAGGTGGAGTAAGATTATTGTACATCATTATAAGTTTGTGCCGTCTACGCCTTTCCTGCAAGGTTGTAAAAGTAGTATACAGGTCCAGGCACTAGGTTAGATCTGCGTTTAGACGAAAATGATAATCCCAAACCAGGGGAAGAACCCGTTAATAGAGTTGACGCAGCAGCGCTCAAACACGACATACTGTACAGAAACAAAGACGTAACATTCAGACACCAAGCAGACAAACAAATGATAGACGAACTCGAAAATATTCCCAATCCCACTTTCAAAGAGAAATTACAGAGGGCTCTTATCATAAAACTCTTGAAGGCAAAATTGAAATTGGGTATGGGCATAGCAGACGAGATTCACAAAGAATTTCGAAAAAACAAACATTACCTCAAAGTCAAAGTTTTTGATAAAGATTAAATTTGGTCAGCCGATTTAATAAACATGCCAGTCGAGAGAGGGTACAAGTATTGTTTGACGGTGATCGACATATACACGAGATACGCTTGGGTCTTTCCCTTGAAAAACAAATCGGGTCTGACTGTCAAACAAGCATTCGAAACCATAATGAAACAATCCGACAGACGACCCCTAAAGTTGTGGGTTGATAAAGGAAGCGAATTCTACAACAGAAATGTGAAATCTCTGGGGTTTGAAATTTACAGCACGCATAACGAAGGTAAAGCCGTAGTGATAGAAAGATTCAACAGGACTCTTAAAAGCAAATTATTCAAGAAATTCACGGAATTGAAATCTCAAAAATGGCTTAAAATATTACCAGTTGTTGTCGACGAATACAATAACAAAATACATTCGTCTATAGGTGTGACGCCAACGCAAGCCTCTAATAACCCGAATATCATAAAGTCCGTCAACACTCGAAACAACTTTGAAAACGAGATTAGCAATTTGAATATTAAACCCAAATTCAAAGTTGGAGATCGAGTTCGTATTTTTAAATATAAATCATTGTTTCAGAAAGGTTACGTCGGCTATTGGACTAACGAGATATTCATCGTTGATAAAGTAAACAACACATCGCCTCCCACGTATGAATTGATCGATCAAGACAAAGAACAAGACAAAGAATAGGAAGGTTTTATCAAAATGAACTTCAAAAAACTGACTTTTAAAAATGAATCTCGAAAATGAAGATAAACAAGTTTGGATTAGGGTCTTTACCTCTAGAATCTAAAAATCCCGTTCTACGGCGTTTATAAACAAAGCGAAACCTTTTTTCGTGGATCAAATCGGAGACACCTTACAAGGGGATATCGATATGAACAATTTCAAAATAACTAATTTAAAGTTTCCAGGAAACGATAACGATGCCGTGAACAAGAAATATTTACTGGATCAAATAAACGCAATTCAAATAGATCAGGACCATGTTGAAAATAGAATAAATGACGTGAACAGATACCCAGACGAAATATTAAAAATCTTGTGGACGAACCCAAACTACAACAAGAGTTAACGAGTTTGAAACGTCTTATTCAAGTGGATAAAACAAGTCAGTTGCAAAATTTAATATCTAAATTAGACGATAAGATTACGAACGTAAAAATAGATGTCCAACATTTAATAGACAACCCAAATGTAAACGAGGATAGATTGAAACGAAAACTAACCGCTTTGGAAAGAAAACTTGGCGAATTGCTAGCAGAACTAGACAAGACCGCGGACAAAACCGAGTTACAAAATTCGATATCCAATTTGAACGAAAAGATCGCGAAGCAAAAATCAGATGTTCAAGATATAATTAACACACTTCCCATTGACAAAGATACGTTGAAACGAGAATTGACTGCTTTGGATACTAAAATCACGGACGAATTAGAAAAAGAAGTGGGTGTGATTAAAAACTTTCTTCAAAATAAATTTCGAGATGATATGAAAAATTATATTAAAGAACAGGTCAATCTTTTAGTATCTAGAATTCATGACGATTTTTTGAGACAAGAGAGAAAGTTGACCAAATTAGAAGCTATTGTCACGGACAAATCGTATTATTTCAATCTTCCATTCGAAAGTGACATTGTCTTCGATAGAAAAGACCAAATTTATAAATCAAACAAATACGGATTCAAAGCAGAAATAAAAGTGGGTTCTCTCGCATACGGAGAACCTAAAAGCGTATTCGATATCGGCGAAACGCAAGAGTTTTCTTTTCGAGGTAATTGTCTGATTCAAATAGAGTTTCCCATGAAGGTTAAAGTCAATAAAGTAGTCTTCAAACAAACCGGTAAGGCCGTCAAACATATTTCATTATTCAAT
>NW_008708301.1:2270252-2274453 GCF_000327385.1 Lottia gigantea
AAATTCACTTAATTTAACGACTTAAAAAATGGAACTCGAAAGCAGACAACAATACATGATAGACAAACAAGAAGAGTTGAAAATAAAGTTGAGACAGTGCAATACATGCAGGAAAACATGGAGTAGAATCGATTCTTTTTTCAAAACAGCGAGCACAGTTCTAATGGTAGGAGTAACGGTGGCAACGGCCGTGACTGGTGGATTAATGCTTCCGGTCATCGTCCCAACCGTATTGGCTGCATTAACAGCCGTTCAAACGACCTCTTGCGGCCTCATCACTTTAGGTTTCACGAGCAAAAAGAAAGCTCATTATAAAAAGAAAACGGATATCTTGAATATGTATCTTAATCAATTGTACATCTTTTTCGAAAGATCGAGAGAAGACAAGAACATAACAGTTGAAGAATTAAAAGAATTCAATGAAATTTTGGACAAATTCCATACAGAAATATCAGCGGTCAAAATAAAGAAATAATCAAAAATATATACTTAAAAAAATATGAATAAAATCGAACTTGCAGACGTTGAAACATTGATAGAAAACGCCCTATTTTCCGATGTTATCAAGGCTATCTCTGATAAATTTAAAACATTCAAAAGACAAATTAAAATAGATGGAGAGATAGTCGAGGAAGGGAATCACAGACAATACATGTCACTCCTCGGTTTCAATGCCAAAACCTTTCACAATATCTTTTCAAATATGGACAAAAAATCCGATGCTTCCGATTGGTATTTTACAGGAAAAATAATTTTAATGAAAGACAATTTCCAAGAAATCAATAGGTCGAGAGTTGGTAGAGGAGGAACTGATCTACTTAAAAAGATAAATGAATACGAATGCAAAAATTGTTTCATTCCTACAGATGGTCATTGTTTTATCAAATGCGTCAATCGTGTTTTGAACAAAGATTTAACGTGTAAATTTCAAGAATACATCAACGGGTTTTCAAAAGCAAATAGAAAAGGAGTGATGACTTGTGCTAGAATGAAGGAATTCAACAAGAAATTTAACACTTCGTTTCAAATTTATAATCCCAAAAACAGACATTTTCACCCCAGAGACGTGCATGATGAATTAGATTGGGTTTTTTACTTACACAACTCGCATTTCTGTTTGATTAGAAGAAGCCAAAAAAGTTTGGGAATTCAAGAAATAGAAGACAATTACGAACAGGTGTGGAAAACGTGTAGAGACGACAACGCAGTAACACAGGTTTCACCTCTCAAACTAAACGTGCTTTCAAGTATGAGTGATGATGCGTTATTCGCTTGGGATTGCGAAACGTATTCAGAAAAAGACACGCGAAGAGCAATTCCTTATGCCTGCACTTTAATTAATTTAGAAAAACTAAGGAAAATGTTAAACAGAATAAATAATCTCTTTCCAGATTTAAAGCCGCCAGATCCCATTCCAGAAGAATTTTACTCATGACTAATATAGTAGAAATATTTGTAGGTACAGATTGCATCGATCAAATGTTGAAATATTTAGGTCAATATGATAGAAAGAGATTAATATTAATTTCTCATAACGGCAGTGGATTCGACAACTGGATCGTGCTTAAAAATGCAAAAAAACTAACGCATTGCCCTTTAAAAACACCCAGAGGAATTCTATCTTTTCCTTTATCTAATCCATACACGGATGAAGATTTACAGAAAAAATGGAAAAGACAGAAAGAAATAAAGGGTAATTATTTACAACATATTAATTTCACGTGTTCCTATCAACATGAATCCTCTAGTTTGGCTGCATGGGGAAATTCTTCCAATCTTCCCGCGAATTTGAGAAAGATTGCCGACGCAGATATCGCTAAATACACGCAAGACAACTGGGAGGAATTGAGACACGAATGGGAACCTTACGCCAAGAGAGACACTCTCTGTATGGGAGTTTGTTTGATAAAATACAACCAAGTCACGAAAGAAGTTGTAAACCAGAATATGTCCAATAATCTAACGGCTCCATCTTTATCTTTAAAGAGTTGGTATTATTTATATCATTACGATAAAGAAATGGTTGAAGAAGAGTGGTATAAAAATACTAGAATGGTTGCGAAACATACCGAAAAAGAAAATATAGAAAAAGTTTATTCGTACACAAATCCTTTTATAAGAAATTTTATCAGACGATCTATTAAAGGAGGAAGAGTTTCGGCAAATAGAAAATCATTTGAAACGAACAAAATGGATGAAATTTGTAACGTATTAAAGGAATATATTTCACAAACAGAAAGTAATAACATAATTGATTTATTCAAAGAATACAGCGCAAGCACAAAAGACAAAACGGAGGTTCATTCGAGACTTAAAAAAATAGAATGTACTAAACTAATGGCATTTGATGCTAACGGTTTATACGCTTCCGCCATGTCGGATTTAGACAGTGAATATCCGAGAGCGGAAAGTGGAAGACCGTTTCTACCAGAAGAAGAAAAAGAATTTGTAAAACTCTTCAATAAACAAAAATTCAGACCTAGAACAGCTATTTTAACAGTGTGGTTTGACTATCCCAAAAACATGTTCTTCCCACCGATACCAGCTAAAGATAAAATCACTTTCACGAATAAAGAAGGTAAAAAGGAAACTGGTAACAAAATCAGGTTCAGAAATGGTTTCTGTCACGACGTTTTAACATCGGTCAATATTCAAGAAATAGTGAAAGCCGGTGGACGAATTATTAGAATATTGGATGGTATAGTTTACGAAGAAAATTTTAAAACTCCACCCTATAGAGATTATATTTTAAGTTTGAGAGATCTAAGAAATAAATATAAACGAGAAGGTAATATCGTGGGTAGTAATTGCATGAAATTATTAGGTAATTCCTTGTATGGTAAATCAATTCAGAAAGATATATTCACAACTAGACATTTATGGAATGAAGCAACTTTACAGGCCAACTTTGATTCACCTATGAGAAAATTAATGATACTCAATATATTGTTGAAACAGAAATTGAAGAAAAAGAGATTACTACCGAAGATAGTAAATCTACACGACTAACACCTAGTCATTTGGGATCATTCGTTTTATCTCACAGTAAAAAAATAATGAACAATTTCATTCACGTCATAAATGGATTTTATAAACCCGAAATATACTATACCGACACCGATAGTTTGTACATTTCATCCAAAAATTGGAAAAAACTAAACAGAGCTGGTTTGGTCTCCGAAAAAGACTATTGCAAAGGTAAAAACGATTACGGTGACGGTGGAATTATATTTGGTTTATATTTAGCACCAAAAGTCAAATACAACATCGTTTTGACTTCTGATGGTGTCTTAAAAGAAAAGAAAACGTTTAAAGGTTATTCTAATGATAAGATAAGTGTAGAAGATTACGTTCAGTTAGCAAGCGGACATGATGTGTCGAACGAATGTAATAAACCATGGGAAAAAAGTTTCACCAATGGAGTAGTTATTCCAAATGATAAACAAACTAAAGTTTTTAGAAGTTATTTGAATAATGTTAAAAGAAAACCACCAAACAGTGAAGGAATTATGTATCCTTACAACGACAAAGATGAGTATAGTTTTGATGAAAACTATGAATTTGATGATTTCAATTATCTTACTATTCAAGAAGAGAATGAAGATTGTTTTAAATGAAGTTGAATGACAATTTCTTCGTTGCCAAAGTCTATGAACCTGTTTTTACCGTCTTTGATTTCCAGATTTATATCTTTGATCATGAAAGAATTGACTGGTAAATAGGTTGTTTGAAACGGTTTCTCTATAATTCTGTATCCGATCGGCACCGTAAAAGTCGGTATGCTGTATATGATTTGGCGTTTGTGCTTGTTGAAAAATCCACCGTTGATCAAATTACAGTGAATGTTGATCACGTCGATGTCGTTCTCGATGTTGGCCTTGTGCGGCGCCAATGTCGATTGCGCGTATATTCGTTTATCGAACCCTAGTAACGCATTCAACGATTTTTCTACGTTGAAATCGACTTGACTGTTATTTCTCAAGATCAGTTTTATTTTGTTCAGATTCAAATTACCTTCGAATTCGATATTGTTTTTACCGTTCACGCTTCCTGCGTATTCGGATAGGTATTCGTTGATGGCTACGTATTCGTAGCTCCCCGGTAGTAAGCTTATGGTTTCGAACGTAACTCCGTTATCCGTCGATATTTTTAGTTGATTGTTTTTTTCGTTGATGTTTCTAATGGAATTGTAAACAGAGAA
>NW_008708301.1:2275764-2295734 GCF_000327385.1 Lottia gigantea
AGGAGATTCCCTCGCCCGAACGTATGTTTTTAAAAAATATGGCGTTGCCCTTGTGTTTGACCTTCATTTCTCCAGTGTCGATTTTATCTATTAATTTGCTTAATCCCTCTTTAACGGTTTTCTTGGTTTCTTCGCCAAATCTTTGTCCGAATTCTTTAACCGTCCCTAATATATCTCCTACTCCCGAACCTCCTCGTGCTTCTCTTTCCATTGCCAAATTGTGTCTACGCGCTTCGGCGTTTGCAGCGGCTTCAGCTTTCTTATCGTTGACAGCTTTGGCTATCCCAGCAGCTGCAGTTAAACCAGCAAAGATTAAAGGTAAGAAAGGTAAAAATCCACCTTTTTTAGTTAAATTCTCATCAATTCTTTCCAAGTCTATATCGTCTCTGACTTTGCAATGTTTGTATTTATCGATAATCTTTTGGGTTATATGCACTTTTTTACCGTTGTAAGTTATTAGAGTCGGCGAATTCGTTTCCATAGCTTCTATTATTTTCATAACTAAAGTTTCTGGTTTCATTTTTAAAGGGTGTTTTTTTATTCAATTCTTATCATTCTTCTATCTGATATTTTAATCAAATGTTTTGCTTCTTCCAGCAATAAACAGTAGCCGGTCACATCTCCTTGTGTTTTATCGATGTGAATATTTATGTTTACCCCTGTTTTGAACAGATCTTCTTGATGAGCTGGCAGATCGAAACAAAAGATTGGATGATTGAGTGAAAAATCTGTGTATTCAAACTGAGGCGTATTTCCAAACAATTCGCACATGTTCTTATAGTTTCTGTACAATTCGTTGTAATCTTTTTTGGAAGGATCAATTGTCAAAGGTTGATTGGGATAATTATCGTTGTTCAATCTGACTTGAACTTTGCGAATGATGGGATCTTGAGTATGGTTCAATGCCACTCTGAAAATGTTGTTGTTGTTTGTCTGAGAGTCTGGCAAGTTTTTGAAACCGACCATTAGATATCTCGCTGGTTTGACGGTGTTGGTAATTGGCCACGTGGTGGATTCTCCCGTTAAAGTCATGCTACCTACCGTGTTACGACGAAGAAAAGCATATCCGATATCCGAAAAGACATATACTACTTGTAAATCCAGTTTCTTTATAAAGCAAGTGGTGACTGGTTCCCCTCACAGCACCGCATATAGTCCTGAGTGCATCAAGTTTCGTAGTTAGTTCTGCTGTGCTCCCATCCCATATAATATCGCAATAGTCAAAATGGGGAAGAATGAAAGAAGTATAGATCGTATGGAAAGATTTTCTGCTAAGACGGTGTTTCAAGGATCTTAAACAATTTACAAGTTTACCAGTTTTTGTTAAAATCGACCAAATATGTTTATCCCATTGAGAGTTTGTTTGAAATGTGAGCCCAAGATGTTAATGTAAAATTTTAAAGTTGGAAGAGGTAGGTTTCGTTTAGTAGTTCGTGCGAGTGTTTCAGTCTTCAGCGGGTTAAAGGAAACCAAACACGTTTTTGACCAAATACTAATACTTTCAAGGTCTCGATTCAAAACCTCCGTGCATGAGTTTGGGTCACCATTTTTCAAATATAAGCTTGGATCGTCGGCAAAAAGACGGATGTTCGACTGGATATTTTCAAAAATGTCATTTATGTAGATGAGAAATAGTAATTGGCCAAGGACAGAGCCCTGTGGGACACCAGCAGGGACTGAGCTGGAACCAGAGGAGACTCCACTCACTATAACACTTTGTTGTTGTCTGTTTTTAAACCAAAGGAGGAGGTCGCCTCTGATCCCGACAGCCCCAAGCTTATGACAGAGTCCAGCATGCCAGACTCTATCAAAAGCTTTCCTGATGTCACAGAACACCGCCCTTGTGTATTTTCCTTTGTTGATGGCTTGACAAAAAAAGTGTGAAAGGTCTATTAGTATATAGGTAGTGGATTCACCGTGCAGAAAACCGCTTTGCAAATGGGTTATTATTGTGTTGGCCCTTAAGAAGTTGAAGACATGTTTATAGATACATTTTTCGAATATTTTAACTACAATTCTGAGAGGTGATACGGGTCTATAATTACTGCAGTTTGAAGGTTCTCCTTCTTAAGGATGGCTGTGACGTTTGCTGTTTTCCAAATAAAGGGTACATGATGTGTTGAAAGAGATAGATTAAACAAAGTACAAAGAGGTGAGCTAATTTCGGATTTGATATTTTTCAAAAGTTTTCCGCTGATTTGGTCTGGGCCAATCGCTTTTGTTGTATCAATACAGGAGATAATGTCTTTAACTTCTTCGGATGTAAGTAGGATGTGAGTAAGGGCGTTTTCGTTTTGTTTAAGTTCAAGTGGTGCATTGTTGGCGTCCAATTGTGACTGGTTAATGAAAAAGTTATTTAAACATTAGCTTTTTCTTCAGGAGTAAAGATTGGAATACCGTTTTTAATAAGTGGAGGTAGATTGTTTTTAGGGTTGTTCTGCTTTGTCACATACGATTTAACATGCTTCCACCATTCTTTGTTACCAAAATTTTTATTTTCATTAATTTTCGAATCAATGTTGTCAAAACATTCCTTTTTACATTTTCGAATCAATGCTATATAGTCGTTCCGGATTTTTCTAATTATACATTTCCTGACCTACTTACTTAATAAACAGTTATTATATTACAATGATATATATTAGGATTGTTCTGTATCTGTTGCAGCTCTACCAATCCCACCTGTAAACCACGATTGAACATTAGAATAATTGTTTCTATATTGATCAGGTGTGTGTGTCATCTAAACTACTAGTTAGAATGTAATCCTCTTTGGCTTTCAAATATTGAATATAGGCTGCATTGTCTTTGTCTAAATGTTTGATATACTTGCTAATTCAGATATAGATTTAAAATCTTTAACATCAACGTAAGAATCTTTTGGATAGAAGTGGGAATAATACCGGCTCCTCTTACAATACGACCAATACTTTGGTTTAGCCATTGAAAGAATTTTTCAGTGACATACGGCAAAGAAAAGTTTTCAAAAGCTAAATAAATTTATAAGTCTTTACAACTTTTTTAAACTGATTTGGTATAACGTTCACTAATTGGTGAATAATTGCTTACTAGTTTTTTCTCTGTTATAAATTTAATGTAATTTTGGGACTGTCGATTATTTTGTTTTGACACTACCATAAGGTGCATGAATGGGATGGGGTAGACTACTCCTTTTGGGATCAGTTGGGATTTCAAATGCCGTGTTTGTTTACAAATAAATGTCAAGGCCGACTGTGAAGAGTTCACGGTTCAAGGCTGAATACTTCTCAATTCAAACCTATCTAAAAATCTATCTCTCTATGAAATTTAGTGTTTATTTGTTATTCGGCAATAGGCTTGGACAAATTGTTTAAATATGCGTTATATTGTTTAACTTGGTCACTTATAAATTCAATAAAAGCCCGTACACTATCATGTGACTAAAAAAACTGACTTGTTAGACTTTCATTCAAAACTTTTCCAATTTGTCGTCCAGAAATTTGCCTTCACTAACACATGTTGTTTCTCCAAACGATTCTATATTTCTTTAAGTGTCCAGAATTAACATGAACTTCGAAACAAAGCAATAAATAATGTTAAAACTTCAAAAATGCCTTAAAATGCTCATGAAAGTGGAAATATGGATCACTTTTCAACTCGATTCATGCAGCATGGAACATTTCTATTGCAACGAAGACAAATAATTTTTTAAAAGGACAGTCACGCCAATTTTTGTTTGTAAACAATCATACTTTGGTTTCAGAAACAGGATTTTATTAGCTAAGTCAATCAGTAATAGTGTTCACAGCTCAAAGTCAAAATGATATATACACATACACATAGTACTCGACTATTCACTAAAGATTCATAATAAAATCCTGATAAAAGTTCATCTTTCACGAACGGTGTAAATATTTCGAGCAGTAAGTTTCCAGTATAGAAAAAAAGAATAAAACTAAAGGTAACTACAAGCAACATCGTTTTCTGTGGCATCATATACCCGAGCTTGAAGCCTGTTCTAGAGTATCAATATATACGTAATTTTTTTTAAGACGATAGGTTCAAATATCGTGATAAAGAAAATTTCTGGATGAAAAAACTCTTTATAACGTTAGTATCTCGTTTGTTGTTTCTGCTTCAAAGTATTTGAAAACTGAAGCAGGAGACCCAAGATCTTAGACACATTGGTGTGGTTGGGTTATTCCCAATCTGACAAAGTTTTATTTTTCATCTATCAATCTAGTGTTGCATATATCTAGTGTTGCATATAATATACATTACAACAAACTCTTATAGAGTGCAGTATCACGTAAAACGTGAAGAAAGCAGATGCGAGTGCTGAAAGAGATTGGATTTCTAAATTCTGGCCAACCTCCACATAATGCCACAAAAGTGCCGTAGTGAAGTTTTTTAAATTGCTATAGGCTTACTTGATCAATCAATCCAAATGTAACTACATATAGCTCAGGGCCATAGAAAGTAGTTGTCTAATGGCAAACCTTAAACAAGCCATGTTATTTTTGTCCATTTTATAAAATATAAACCTGGAACTGATAAGCATAAAATTACCGTCTGCAAGAATTTTATGATGGGGTTGGTAAACGTTTTTTTTTTATTTATTTACCTCAGTGCCAAAATCTCATTATAGCGTCTTTTTACATCTGATATCGCAAAAAATGTCGTCAATGTATTATCGCAACGGTATACCGGTATAGGGAAAATGCCATATCGTATTGTCCGTTTTTTTCACTGTTTTTTGTCGATAATATCGTCATATCGTCCAACTGTACTTTATGTAAATAGAAAAAGCTACCATTCTATTAATGTTCAAGCAGTTTGCGATTCAAATATGAAGTTTTCTTTTTAGCACTGTTTGTTACTCCATTGCTGTGTCGGCTGAAAAGTAAGGACTTATTCTTCTATCAAAATTTGAATATTCACAATTAAATAACGAACACATCATGTAAGATAATAAATAAACACGGAGTTCGAGAATGTAAAAGTATAATAAATATACAAACTAAATTCAAACAAATGATCAAACTACGATTTTAATTCATTTTCATATAAAATTTAATGATGATAATATATTTTGTAAGTAATAACTATAAATTTTATTTCCTATAATTTTTTTTATAGTAAATGTTATAACTTATGACAGTCATAAGAGCATCTCAGGTAAGACTATCGTAAGACAGCTTTGATTTACATTCTATTACATGTCGTATGGTAGTCATAAGATAGTCTTAAAATTTGTCTTAAGATATATCTTATGACGTTTCTTACAATACTTTCGAAAACCAGACCCCTGATCAGAAATATTACGCCAAAATTCCTGCAAACATACCTCAAACTAAGAATTTCACTTTCCATTTCTCTATATGTCTTTTCTATACATTGTAGAGTCTCAAGAAAAGACTTCTAGCTAAATTTCCTTTATATATGGACGGTTTTTCGGATTCATCGTACAGAAACATGTACTTACGATTTGAGTGTGCACATTTAATTGCATCTTTACTAGGGTACGATTGGTCAAACAGGTGGCGAATCTGTCCCTTTAAAATAATTGATTAGGTGACCGTTTAATTGCTGTTTAATTAATATGGATGTATATTGATAAATTGAATTGTAAGTGCATTTCTTAATTTACTTTCTCAGATATTATTTATATTCCTAGAAACTGGATAAATAAAAGGAGCACTCAAAACTTGCCAGACAATAAAAATATCTTGACGATAATTGCTTTCGCTTATATCATCGGCAATAAATATCGAAAATATATTTTAATGCTTTTAGTTAAACAATTCAATTTTATTGCAAAAAGGGTAATGAAAACAAACGTCAATAAATATTTGATTACATTACATTAACGAGTTTTCATTCTGAAAGTTCCATTAATCCAAAAGTTAATCGATATGACGTCGAATAGAGAGTTGTTAGATTGAGATTTAATTGAATTGTAACATTATGGTCAATAAGCCTATTGCTATTGACTGGGTGAAAGTACAAGTTGAAAAAATTTTCGTCTGCGTATGGAAGACGGATGAGATTTCAGATAAGTTAATTTAAACTCATAAAACATAACATGCAACATGACCCGTGTCGTGGGCGTATTTTACGTTGCCTGGTAAGCCGTATTGTTTTAACAGGATGTATTAAATTATTCATTTATTGTCTAGCATTTAAAAGGTTGTTCGTAGACTTTACTGGGTGTTAAACTAGCGTAAACATTTTTCAAATTCCACAGTTCTGCATGTGCAGTTATAGATATATATTGTATTGTTCGCCATTTTCGGGCAGCATACATCATGATCCAAAATAATACATGGCACAAATATCATACACTGGTTTGGACATCCATTGATTGTTATGCAAACATAATATAGTGTATATTGTATATATGAGCAAATTTGAAAAAAAACTAACATCATAACAGAATAATTCATAACAACAAATATTACACAAAGGGATTATAATCTATAGTGTATCAGAATAAATACCTGTCTGGCCGTCAAGTTTAGTAAAACATTTACGGCACCTTACTGTTACTTGAATAATATCAATAGCTGAAATTGCAAATATTTAGACGTCTATATCCATTCTAGAAAAGTATTATTCCATTAGGCATACATGTGAGTTTGTTCATATACCTAAATTGAAAAGAAAAGTAGAAACCTTATACAGATGTTCCAGTCTTGATAATAATTAAGTTGTCCCTATATAATCATTTCAACTTGGGCGACTATTCACCAGACGATATATCCTAACCCCCATTGGCCCACTGGAAGATGCAACTACGAAATTTCGTCAAGCTAGGTATGCCCAAGGGATTGAAACAGTAAATACAGCAAGATCGACAGGACTGAATATTCAACATAATGCATGCATAGCGTCCTTTGTTGTCCCGTTCAATACAACCAGCAAACATGCCCATCATGAGAGTCTACAAGAGAAATTCCTTCATGTTTATAAACAAAATATGATTGTCGTCATTTTATATTATTTCAGATAAGAACCAGGCCGCTTTTTCCAATATCCATATGAAGTGTGAGTTCTATCCTAGTTCATAGACTCAACCCTTCCTTCCCCGAAATCTCATACAACAACATTCTGAAATAGTCTCCACTTCAGGAATGATACTGTACTCCAATATATTCTTTTAAATTAACTTTCTTATTCTTGCGTACAAGAAGGCTTTCAACCAATCCGCAAAATATTACCCAGGTTCATGACTAATGGCTAATCGACGATTGACAACTGATTGTTCCCCGAGCTGAACAAGGAAATAGCCGGTCGCTATTATCTTAGTACTTATAACGGCATTTCCGCTGTGAATTGACTTAATAAGGGAGACTAAAGAAAATTGCAGAATGAGTGGAAATCTGGAAGAGCATAATGTAGAGAAATAAATTAAAACAGTCGCTTTGGTACGGATCTTTCACAGTTCTGCATATAAGTTTCTAGCCTTCCCACTGTATTATCACTTTCACAAACTCTTTGGTAGCTCTGATATATTTATTAACAAGACCAGTTGACTGGTGGTTTTCCCAAAATTGATTTGGATGAACATAATACGCATTTGTATAATGATGGCTTGGGGTATTATCCCATGCATGTTGTTTATATTGTACTTTTTTTTCTTTCTTTCATCATCTGGTTCTTTTTTAAATAGTGCTAATACCCAGAGTTGCCATTAAGAACTTCGTACATACTGTGATATTTTTTGGCCAATGAAGTATAAACCTTTGATCAAGGGATTTATTTTCTTCCTAAAACATTTTTAGCTATTACGTCTTGAACAGACTTCGTTTCTTCTGATACTTCTACAACATCTAACAGTCTAGAACAGAACTGAAATTGTAATGATGTCTATTTTCAGCAAATTTTTTGGTCAATATCATATCGAATTGTGACTGCTTACTGTTACCATTTGATATTCTAAAGACTTGTTAAGATAACATTAAAGTTGCCATCAAATTCTGATTTTAACCAAAATGGACTTATGCCATTTGTATTTTTAGCCATGTAAAATAAGAAGGCTTGACACGTAAGAACTATCTACGCGACGTTGTCTTAAGTGTGTCGACGCAATTCAAAATAATATTACCAATCATATTACTTATCTCAAGGAAGGTAACTGTGTTGATATATTTGTCAGATTGCATTAAGTTAAATGACTTGTTGTTATTTTATGTGTTCTTTCAGATAGATTCGTTGAGATTCTTGCCTGGAATAAACCAACTGAAGAAAGCAGTGTACATTCTGAAGACAGGCAATCTTGTAACGGTGCAATCTCAACAATTTGGTTCACACCTAAGAGACGTCCAAAGAATGGTGGTGTGTTGATTTGGAGAAAGTATACAACTTTCCGTCTATTGTTGTATATAATCAAGATGATGGCGGTGCTGGTAATTATGATGAGTCTTGTGTTAAATGTAATCATAATTAAATATAATAAAAATATTTACAAGCTTTACAAAAGTGACAGCTTGTCTTAATACTTTTTTTTACTACTAGCGTCACAATTTATCTGCGACTAGATCAATTGTTACCATTTGGCCCGATGTGTTCGTCTGATTCTTTTTTGTTTATAGAGCAATCTCCTGGCGTTTTGTGTCCTAGCATTGAAAAGTACTTTTCATGTTTCAGGGAGTATTGGAAGATTGAAAGGCTTTCAGATAAGATTAAGTGACAAAGGACCATGCGGAGTAGATGTGTTTAACAAAGCCACTGTATGTCACAATGATACAGAACCAAATGTGCTTCTTGTATACAATATAACGTTATGTAACCAACCAGGAGTCAGTTTCTACTCAAGATTTATATTTTTAAGTCCACGAGCGTACGCAGCCTTGATGTTCAAAGAGATGGTGGTATTAAGTTCAGATTAAAATGTTGTAACATTGTATATACCCTACTTAGTAAACTATGGCAATAAGTTTAAATTAACAGACTGAAAGTTTGCATCGTGTATAAATTTCCGTAACTTGATTTAATTTTCATTTGCTTGCTTACTTGGAGAATGTACCTTCTAAAGTAATAAACGAATCGCATTCTGGTGTTCATCAATATTAAATATATTATTACATTAATATTACATTTATGTTTTATTGACCGCTGACTGATATATGAACTAATTGTGATTTCCTACATTTGACCACTTAGTTGAGGATTGCTATTGTAAAATTAGCCTGTTCTAGTAATAAAGAATATATCTTGTCAGGCAAGGTAATATACTTTTAATGGTGACCAGTCACCCCACACGATGTGCATACAAGGAAATTTTTGTAAGACATTGGTGACATTGGTGGCAACTGTTAAAGGAATTTTAAAGTACACAACAATTAAGAGCGTTTTCAAAACAAGGAAAATTACACATACTAAACATTTTTCGATTCTTCTGATTTTCAATAGGAAACCAAGTTTCACCTAAATCAGAATGTGTCTTCTAGAGCAATTGCGAAAAGACGGACATTGGTGACGACAATATACACCCATTTTATATGTGGGCGTATAAATAATATGAAATTGAATATTACGCCTTTCTTTACTAAACCCGATTTTTAATGATGACGGGTCACCCCACACGATGTGCATACAAGGAAATTTTTGTAAGACATTGGTGGCATTGGTGGCATTAGCCGACTATTTCCAACGGTTAAAGGATCTTAGGGTCTGGGTTTATTATTTAATCCGATCGACTAGTCGGACCGTTCAGTCAGCAATCTTTGGTCTGGCTAAAAAGAATAAGCAGTCCATTGCTAATGTAAGTTGAGGTTACTTTAACTTCTACTCATGAGATAATAGTTTTAAAGAGAATATTCAATGTACTAGTTGTACACGCACAGCCCAGCTTTTAGACTGATGGGCTTGTTATTTGTAAATGGTAAATATCAAGAACCTGGTTTCTGGTGTTTAGAAAATTCCCGGATAAATCCGTTTTATGGCTTTGCTTATAACCAGACGACGAGCAATGCGAATATCATAGAACGAGTTCGAACAATAATCTAAAGATAGTTTGCCAGGCAAGGTAATATCCGCCCACTGGCAGTTTTGATTTTAAATAAAAATATTTGGCAGTACATTAACAATTACCAGTATGAAATATTCAAAATTCAGTCATACATAGTAATATTAACAAGTTTCATCAAACTCTGTCAAGAATTGGGCCTTGTAAAGTGTTTACAGACTTGAATGCGTTTTTAAGAACAAGGGCAATAGCTCATACAAACTATTGTTCGATTTTTCTGATTTTCGATAGGGTTAATCCCTGGGTGACTACAAACACTCACACCAAAATCCACCAAGAATTGTGCCTTCTATTTCATTTGGGCGTATAAAAACATGTCTTTACACTCGCGATAAATGCTGGCTCATTGCTATCGTGTCACAATGTCCTTGCTCGTTAGATACGGTATTTCGTTTGTATCCTTTAATTCTAATGGTAAATTGAACATATTTAGATTGTAAAAACATCATTGGAATTTTTACAGCGATCAAACGTTATTCTATTCCATAATTGATTAGTTTACGCAATACCCTAGAACGTCTTTGTTAATTAAGTTATAGCTTGACATTATTAAAATAGACTATAAATAGAATGCATGAAACCTAACAAGATCTGTTTCAGATTTGTAAATCATTTTTTATACGCCCACATTTCATGTGGGCGTATATTGCCGTCACCCATGTCGGTCCGTTCGTTGGTCCTCAATTGATCGTAAAATTCTACAAGGCACAATTCTTGACTGATTTCGACAAAACATGGCATAATTGTTTGTAATCACCCAAGGATGAACCCTATAAAAAATCAGAAAAACGCGTTCAAGTTTAGGTCTGTAAACACTCTAGAAGGCTCAATTCTTGACAGATTTTGATGAAACAAGGTAATATTATTCAGTATCGCCTCAAAAAGTTCAAAAGAAGTGTATGTATGAAGGTTGAATATATCATACTGGTGATTGTTACTGTACAGCCAAATATTTTTATTTAAAATGAAAGCTGCCAGTGGGCGTATATTACCTTGCCTGGCAAGCTATCTTTGTTTTTGTTGTAATTTTTTCTACTTTTATCGTGTTCAGAATGAACATGCCAAATTGTTACACGTTTTACTTAATTAAGAGCAATAACTAAATTCCGGTTCAACCAATAAATGCCAAATTTCACGAAAGTTTCACGAAATCATATCAAATTGGCTCTCTCGTGTCCGCTCATTCAATTGCTTAACCTTATCGTGGTAAGTAGTCATATGTACCCTTACAGCTATTAATCACGGCGTGGTAAATATAATTAGTCATATTTATCGTAGATTGAAATTTAGTTAAGGGAGTTAACTCTGAATCATATCTTTTTTTCTGTTAATATAACAATATTTATAGAGCTTTTAAGTTAATTATTATTGTCATATTGATCATGCGTTAATTATTGCTTTTTAATTTATCTTAGTTCGCAATTTTCCGATTTCAGTCTGCGAATGAATTTTTCTTCTATTTCTTTAGGGGAAATAACTCTTCAGCCCAGATTCACATAACCATCAACGGAGTTACTTCCCTTCGATATGTTCTGGATTATTCATATCAATACCAAAGATCTAAGACACTAATTGTTTGCCGACAACCCCCTCCTCTCTATACACACACAACCCCTATCCTAATACACGTTCGCCATTGGTTTTTAGTTATTGACCTTTAGCTATATAAACATATTAATTTGTGGCCTATAGACGCTATAAATGCTACAGTTTCGATCAGCTGTGGATGAGTTCAAATTAAGTTATAATTAGAAAAACTGATTTTAGTTAATGACTTGATTTAGTGAAGAGGTAACCGTATTTATCCAATCATGATCAAATTTGCTTATTGATTATGATTACCTCCATCAAGTGAAGATCGGGCTTCCTTTACGACTCTATTGATTACTTAGCCAATGTGCGCTGTAAACATGGCCTCGGTTTATAAAAGCAGCAGGGAAAAAAGCTGTTTTTATCAGACTCAGCGTCAATTGGAAACTACAAAATTTGGCTAGTGTAAAATTTGCCCTGATGACAAGAAGTTGCTTGAACATTTATTGCGAGCAGAAAATGGGCTACGGTTCTCATACTGAATCACTGGTCTATTAGTCGGTAGTGACTAGCCTAAAAACCAAAAAATATTTAAATTATCTTTATTACAACCACAAGTAAATTAGAAGTGATTAATTCACGATTTTTGCAAAATGATTTTAATAACAGCCTCAATAAGTATAATTCACTACATGG
The DNA here is from genome assembly GCF_000327385.1 of Lottia gigantea. Lineage (NCBI taxonomy): Eukaryota > Metazoa > Mollusca > Gastropoda > Lottiidae > Lottia > Lottia gigantea. Next base: position 2,288,000 of record NW_008708301.1, read on the forward strand.
TCCTTGCAATATAAAATATCCAACGAAAATTCTTAACAAACAAGAGCATTGTCACGGTCAAAACGATGCAGAGGCCAATTACCTCTAGAAACCCAAATTCAGACAAATTTAGTTTTATGGAAATGTTGAGAATTACGGACCCAAATGCCACATTAATTGCACCAAATGTTATGTTTTAGTACGAAATGTGTTTGTTTTCGAGTATATATCTCATAGGTATTGTGATAGGTAATAACAACGGTAGAAACTATCATTCATCATTATAAATAAGGAAAACAATGCACGACTTCATCGAAACAATAATAAATCTCTGTAAAACATCATGTCAATATAACATCCACACATCTATTATAAATATCATCTATTAAAACATCTACATCATCAATACTCTAAAGGAAAGAAACATAAAACTCTCCTATCCTCTCAGATGAGCATTGTGTAAAAGTCTAGAAACGCTTTTTATACGCTCACATGAAATGTGGAGAATATATTGGCGTCACCTATTGTTCGTAAAAATCCTAGAAGGTCCAATTCTTGACTAAACTTGGTGAAATTGTTATGATTAGCCAGGGATGAACCTTATTGAAAATCAAACGAACTGAAAAAATATTTTATATTATTATTACCCTTGTTCTTGAAAACGAGGTAATTTAGTGCATTATCAAAAGAAAAAAGTTCGAAGAAGTGTATAACTAGGGTTGTAGCAAACTGGGCCTTGGTTTATTGTCCCATCCGCACGATTTGTCCATGTCAGCACCCCTTACCATCACCACTGGCAAGGGAAAACCGGTTGAAAAATTTGAAGGTATTATCTCGAACTATGACGGTATTGAACCCAAGACCTTCAGATTGAGGCTTAAAAACACAAGAAAGGGCGGGAACTATCAGTTAGATTCTGAAATAAAAAGTTCCAATTATCAAAGTGCTCTGAACATCGGGAAAAGCTCGCATATAATAAATGGGGAATAAAGTTACGACAGAAATTCAATCCAGTGATTTGCAAAGCTAAAACTAATACAACTCAAATTTTGAATGATTTCTACTCATGTTCGAATGAGAAAGATATAAAAAAAAATCATTTTTCACTCTCCTACAAACCAAGAAGCTTTGTTGTTTAACCCTCCTTGTTTTCAAGCGACATTATCATCTCTTCATGATGTAACTTCTCACCCGATCTGGATTGCAAAATAATAAATTGTGAAGAGAAACTGACTCCTGGTTGGTTACATGATGTCATGTAGGCTACACCACAAATCTTTCTGTTAGATTATCCCGGTAACATAGCGTGATTTCATCAAATGTATTCAAATTACATTGTCCTGTATTCATTAATCTTAATTGAAAACCTCTCACGCTGTCAGTAGGTGTTGAAAAACCTCATCAAGGATATAAGTTTACAAACCAATGAATATGGGAGAATTGTTTCGTTTTAATCCATCCGATTAGCATGTAGCATGGTTATTTTCTTGTTGCCATATTATGTGTGTCGATTACAGCCAAATTTTCAGGACGATATAATATGATAATGTCTTCTCTGACTTACTGTTGGCCTTGTTATACATAACGATAGACTGAAAGTTGTATAAAACCTCTAGATCGACACACCACCATTCTGAGGGACTGCTCGAGGACATTCTTTTTGTTTCCAAATTTCCGTCAACAGCCTCCCAAGGTGTTCCTCCATCCGAATAAGTTTCGCTACAGCAATGTTTTGATGAAAACTACCAGAAATGATGAAAAGTGGAAACAGTATTAACAGGTAATATCTGTAACAAAGCAGAATTATTTTTTATACGCCCACATGAAATGGGAGGCGTATATTGCCGTCACCCATGTCGGTCGGTCCGTCCGTCCATCCACAATTGCTCGTAAACACTCTACAAGACACAATTCTTGATGGATTTTGACAAAACTTGGTATGAGTGAATCGAAAAATATTTAGTATGAGTGTTCTTGAAAACACGTTCAATTTTTAGCTCGTAAACACTCTAGAAGGGACAATTCTTGATGGATTTTGACAAAACTTGGTATGAGTGTTCGTAATTCGTTCTTAAAAACGCGTTCAAGTTTAGGTCTGTAAACTCAACTTACATTAGCAATGGACTGCTTATTCTTTTTAGCAAGATCAAAGATTGCTGAGTGAACGGTCCGACTAGTCGATCGGATTAAATAATAAACCCAGACGTCAATTGTTGTGTTCGTTAAAGATCCTTTAACCGTTGGAAATAGTTGGCTAATGCCACCAATGTCTTACAAAAATTTCCTTGTATGCACATCGTGTGGGGTGGCCCGTCACCATTAGAAAATCGGGTTTAGTAAAGAAAGGCGTAATATTCAGTTTCATATTTATACGCCCACATAAAATGGGTGTATAATTGTCGTCACCCATGTCCGTCCGTCCACAATTGCTCTAGAAGCATATTGTATGGAGACAAAATACAATGGAAAAGTTATAGGCAGAACTCGTTTTATATTTCAGACTATTGTATTTAAAAATAAGACAGTCCTTTACAAAGCTACAACTAGTGAAATCCAAACAGTTTCTTTCCTGACAGCCATTCAAAGATCCCGAGGAAATATATATATCTCATTATGACACAATAACAAAATAGAGATGGACGATGTGACGATATTATCGGAAAAAACGGACAATACGATATAGCATTTTTCCTATGCCGGTATACCGTTGCGATATTTTTCGCAATATCAGACGTAAAAAGACTCTATAATGAGATTTTGGAACTGTGGTTAAAAAAAAAACCTTTACTGCTGATCAGTTCTAGGATTATATTTTTAAAAAATGGACAAAAATGACTGTTATAATACTCTTTACATATTATAACATGGCTTCTTTAAGGTTTGCCATTAGATAACTACTGTCTATGGCCTAAGATATAATGTAGTTACATTTGGATTGATTGATCAAGTAAGCCTATAGCAATTTTGTGAACTTCACTAGGGAAATTTTGTGGCATTATGTGGAAGTTGGCCAGAATTTAGAAATCCAATCTCTTTTAGCACTCGCATCTGCTTCCTACCAACTATTGGTTATCTGGGAGCTTTTTACTGTAACAGCACGCTGTAAGAGTTTGACAAGGGAATGGTGTAATGTATATTATATGCAACACTAGATTGATAGATGAAAAATAAAACTGTGTCAGATTGGGCATAAACCAACCTCATCAATGTGTCTTAGATCTTGGGTCTCATGCTTTAGCTTTCAAATACTTTTACCCTAGCAGAAACAATAAACGAGATACTCACGTTCTAAGGATTTTTTTTCCGGAAATGTTCTATATCACGATATTTGAACCTATCGTGATAAACAATTGTCTATATCGGTGTACTTCAGAACAAAGCCTAGAAAATATAACGTTGACAAAATCTCTTACTCGCTGAGTCACCATGAGGTATACAGTAGAAGATGCCTGGTGGAAAAAGAATAAGTGTAGTACAACTCTACAACTCTGAATTCCTTGTGATGATGTATGTGTATGTTACGATGTCTTGCTTGCTATCATATGTCAATTGATCAACATTGGAGCTTTCACAGGCTTTAAGATCAGGTATATGATGCCACAGAAAACGATGTTGCTTGTAGTTACCTTTAGTTTTATTCTTTTATTCCATAATTTTAAACTTAGCTGCTCGAAATTATTTACACCGTATGTAAACGATAAACTTTTATCAGGATTTTATTATGAATCTTTAGTGAATGGTCAAGTACTATGTGTATGTGCTTGCTATCTTGATAAAGTATGTTTTGGAGTGGCATATCACGACTCTCGCCAAATGTGTTACTTTTATAATACATTTCCCCGATGCCAGTCTTCATTGGATATTGGAATGGTAACCTACTTGCCATCAGGTAAACTTGGTATTATTGTTAGTATTGTGGAAATTGGAGTGATATTTTGATTCAGTGCAAAGATGAAACGTACTCTTACTGAGTTTTTAAACCAACCTGCAACGCAAATTTCTTTTTCGACTTGTCACATGCAGATACAGCGTAAGATTTTCCATTGAAGGTAAGTAATCTTGGGTTATGTTATATTGTTATAGCATTATTTTCAGGTTCATACGTGAAGAACGTAGCTTTGAATAAACCAACCGCGATGAGCAGTATCTATTTACAAGAAGCAACGTGTCAAGCTGTCAACGGGAATATCAAAGACCATATCCATTCCCACGGTTCTCAACTAGAATGGTGGTGTGTCGATTTGGAGAAAATATACATTTTTCAGTCCATCGTAATATATAACAGAGATAACGGTGGAAGCTGTAAGTAGAAAAAATTAGAATTTTTTCGTTTTGATTTATTTCAAAAGTCTTCTAGAAAATATTAAAACGTGATGCCAGTATCACAAATTCAGTTCATGCGCGGTGTATATGAGACATATAACCATAGGATCTGTTCAGTTGTGGCTGTTACTGAATAGTTCAAGTAGAATCCAGATGAACACTCGATACATAATATACGAAGTAAGGAAATCACATGTGAAGGATCACATAATATACAACTTCTCTTTAATTCTGGTTTTGGAAGGGCAGTGAGATTAAGACCAAAATATCGTACAATTAGGTAACTGAAAGTGGTTAATTTTTACACTATATCATAATCTGGCTTCTTTTCATGTTCTAGTTCAAAGGTCTTCATCATATTAATAAAAGCAGAACACGTGAAAAATGTCGCAATTAAATTTTAAAAATAAAAATTTTCATGTCGCTTTTACAAACGTATAAAATGTGTATCCCCGGTTTTTACACATTGAAATATCAGACTATCACATTATAACCTGTGAGTTGTATTTTACCATTGACAGACTAAGAGAATTTGAACTGAGGTTAAGTTTTAATGGATCATGTACATTAGAGACGTTTAATAAAGCTTTATCATGTTACAAAGATCATCACCCATCGGTACTAATTATCTACAATATAACATCATGTAACCAACCAGAAGTCAGTTTCTCTTCAAGATTTATATTCATCAGTCCAAGACCTTACACTATTTTAAATTTTAAGGAGCTGGTAGTATTGACATAATATGGAAACGTTTGAACAAAAACATTGATATTATAGTCTTTGAATGATCACTTGCTAGCTGCAATTTATGGTAAACTTTTCAATACAGTAGTGTCTGTACAATAAGAAAGTTGAGATGAATTCGTCTTATAAAGACGGCGTCAATTTGTTAAATTAAACCCTATCTGTTTATAATAAAAGGAGGATAAGTCTATATTCTTTCGATAAAATGACATAAACATGTCAGTGTGAACAACGAAATCTTTAAAATGACGACTCCTCGTGCGAATCCAAAGACATGTCCTCACCATTAACCATATCGAATATCAATGGCAAAGATGGGAAAACAGTTAACATTCAAGAGGATGAAATAACGCGTTAAGTTTTGGTCCAAGATGCGAGAGTTCTTTACCTAAGTAATAATCAGATGAAATAAAAGCGAAAGTTATCAAATAAAAAATTAAAAACCAAGATATGTCGTAATTGAGGCATTGTAAAATACAGATAATACATTTAGTAGAAAATAAATAATTGCAATACAATGTTTATATATTCTAGTCCAGTAATGAGTTTTGTTAACAGAAAGCACTCACAGTGGCCAATATACAGTCAAACGCTATCAGTATCTGTATCATTACTATTACTGACCTCTACTACATACTACAGTCAAACACTATCAATATCTGTATCATTACTATTGCTGACCTCTACTACATACTACAGTCAAACACTACCAATATCTGTATCATCATGGCATATGCAGTGGTGTAACCTATTTTCGTGGATATAAGGATTTAACACCGAATTTCGTCAAAGTTAAAAAAACGAATTTTTTTTTTTTATGTCTTAGAAGTTTCCTCAGATATTCTACAAAATGATTAAAACTGGTTTATTTCGATTTTCTTTATGAATCCTTCAATTTGACCCATATTTCATGAGCAACCAACTCGGCAACGGCGGCAGAATGCGTCACCTATTTTCGTGTACAATGTTTGATCTATAAATAAGTCTAGAAAAACACGTTATACGGATACCGGGTGGTATAATTAACTTCTCTTAGTATTTATCTTTAATATCAATTCATTATAACTAGTGACAATTCCTTCAAAGAACCACGATTTAAAAAAAAAGTGACTGACAAAATAAGATACGTAGCGTGATTTATTGCTAAAAGTCACTGAAACAACATAAGAATATGGTCCACTTTGTGTTCCATAGAAATTTTCTGCTGACACGGAATCCGCTAGTTGATCACGTGACTTCATTCGTTGGACTACATTCTAGCAGACGACACTTGGAATTCCGATTACCGCTTGGGATTATAAGGAAATTCGGCCGATAAAAAATGGTGACGTTTGGTAATAACTGAAATCCGCCATTTTGTATTTGTCAAAGTATACATTAATACATTTTACCTTGCTTGAAACTACTAGATTCATTCTACTAGCTGATATTGTAGAGAAAACCCATGTTTATCAAAACAAACTAATGCGGAGGTCGCGTAAGGTCGCTCATGTAAATTATTAATCCTTTCCGGAAATCCACGAATAATAGGTTTCCACGAAATTAAATTACTTGACTGTACTACATACCAAAGTCAAACACTATCAATATCTGTATTATGACTGACCTAGACTACATATTATTACAATCAAACACTATCAATATCTGTAGAATTTTTACCTCTACTACATACTACAGTTAAACACTAGCTATATCTGTATTATTACTGACCTCGACTACGTACTACATTCAAACACTATCAATATCTGTATCATTAATATTACTGGCCTCTACTACATACTACAGTCAAACACTACCAATATCTGTATCATCGTGACATATACTACATACTAAAGTCAAACAGTATCAATATCTGTATTATTACTGACCTACACTAGATATTATTACAATCTAACAGTATCAATATCTGTATCATGACTAACCTTTACTAAATACTACAGTTAAACACTACCTATGCCTGTACCATTACTTGCCTGACTACATATTATTACAATCAAACACTATCAATATTACTGACCTCGACTATATACTACAGTCAAACACTATAATATTAAAATTTGTATCTTTTCTGACATCTGAAAACAAGCAATTCAAGTATCGGTAGATTAAAAGAGTGTGTCAGTGGAGTCTAAGATTAAAGCTAGTTTTTCAGGGAATGTAACATTTGTCAGGTTTGTTAAAATTAAATTTTGAAAAACAAGAGCAATACCTCATATTTGATATTTCCCATCCTTAGGCGATATTAAACATTTGGCAGAACCACACCCATCATCAGTTCATTATATTCAATCCTTAGCCATTCATTTCTTTCAAACGTTTTTGGATTTGTTAAAATTAATAATTCCGTCCAAATCTGCCACAAACTGTAAGAGTGTGTTCAAGTTTGAAATAGAGCTCTTTTCAAAAAACAAAGAAAACTAGAGCCACACGTGGCACAGAGTGGGACTTTGCAAATGTAGCAAAATGCAAAAGACCCCGAAAAAATCAACCTTCCACGATAATTAGATCAAGCGCAAGAACAGTCTAAAGTTGAGAAATTTTCCTTTTTTGGAAGATTTTAATACCGGAAGTGGACGTCAGACCTCACAAATGAAAGTATCAGCAGATAGCCAAGGTCAATGACCTTTGATCTTGTAAAGGAGAAGGCCTGAAAAGGTCAAGATCAAGAGATATACGCCATCAAAAT